>NC_088406.1:68995423-69005423 GCF_034236695.1 Oncorhynchus nerka | reverse complement strand
GAGTTGAAGTGGTTCTATGTACGACTCATCATGACAAAAAGAGTTGAAGTGGTTCTATGTACAACTCATCATGGCAAAAAGAGTTGAATGGGTTCTATGTACGACTCATCATGACAAAAAGATTTGAGGTGGTTCTATGTACGACTCATCATGGCAAAAAGAGTTGAAGTGGTTCTATGTACGACTCATCATGGCAAAATGAGTTGAAGTGGTTCTATGTACTACTCATCATGACAAACAGAGCTGAAGTGGTTCTATATGTACGACTCATCATGACAAACAGAGCTGAAGTGGTTCTATATGTACGACTCATCATGGCAAACAGAGCTGAAGTGGTTCTATATACGACTCATCATGACAAAAAGGCCAGAAAACGTATTGATTGCTTGATAGCAAGTATATGGTGGGCATGATTGCATAGAAAGTCAAATAAAGTCTCAGCTAAATTGTTCAAATGCAAGAACTTACATTTGGAGATACAAATATCAAGTTGTTCAAATGTATGTTTTGACAGTAATTGTAAGGTACAAACCAGCACTTTGCATTTAAATGAGCTGGTGGGAAAAAAACTGCACTTTGCATTCAAATGCATTTAATACCAGTACAACAAGTTCTCACATGCAGTTCCATTGATTTACAGTATAATAACGCAATGGCCAGAGTATTATCCTGTTACCATAGCGACCTACCGCCTCCCGCCGTCGCTTCCCATTGGTTCCTCATTAGCGTTCACTTATATCCCATGATTCCTTATAATGGCCGCTCGCCACGCCAAGTGTGTCATCAGCCTCCCGCACTGAAACTGAAAGCATGGCACCGCGTCGCACAATTACCCAGACTTCCCCACTCAACACCTTGAACTGGAAGCAGCTGCACAATGTGGTCCCTTTGTAGAGCATGATTCAGGGCCAGGCCAACGAAACAACAGGGCCTTGGAAAATGAGACTTTTAAAAAATGTGATTTCTCCGTCGTCTATTGTTGGCTTATTGCTGTTAAAGGCTGCAGAGTTTGTTTAGTTGAATTGTTCTTGTTTGCTTGGTGAGTGAAAGAGCTAGCCTCGACTGATTTACTTCATCCTGTCGGTTCCCTTGGGACCATCCCCATGGCTCTCCACCTCACTCCTCTCTGTCTATAGGCCTACAGGTAGTTTAAGGAGTGAAATAGTTTGAAATGATTATGGACATTTAAACAGAATGAATTCCAACCTCAATGACTCTAGCACTGCACAAGCCAATGCTTTAATTGAAGTGGAAAATCAATTAGTCTATGAGAGAGTTCCATTGTGGGATGTGACTGACATGTTGACATATTGGATCATAGTGGCCAGAGGGCCAGAGTGTGATTGGAGATAGATGAACACGAGGGGCGTTATTGTCCATCTGTCTCTGTTCCTCTATCTGTCTGGCCTGACGAGAGATCAACTGATGAAGGACTGGTGGGATAGGAAACATATTTTTAGCCTTGAGGGTGGCAGCTGGAGCGAGGGACGCAGGGAGAGAAAATGAAACCGAAAGGCAGGGATGGAGAGAGTTGGGTGAGTGAAAAGGGAGAAAGAGAGAGAGAGTCAGTCAACTGGGCAAGTGGTGTGGGTAGAACAAGACCTGACCATGCTACTGTCCAGACCTGACCAGGCTACTGTCTAGTGTCCAGACCTGACCAGGCTACTGTCCAGACCTGACCAGGCTACTGTCTAGACCTGACCAGGCTACTGTCTAGACCTGACCAGGCTACTGTCCAGACCTGACCAGGCTACTGTCTAGTGTCCAGACCTGACCATGCTACTGTCTAGACCTGACCAGGCTACTGTCTAGACCTGACCAGGCTACTGTCTAGTGTCCAGACCTGACCATGCTACTGTCTAGACCTGACCAGGCTACTGTCTAGACCTGACCAGGCTACTCCCCAGACCTGACCAGGCTACTGTCTAGACCTGACCAGGCTACTGTCCAGACCTGACCAGGCTACTGTCTAGACCTGGCCAGGCTACTGTCTAGACCTGACCAGGCTACTGTCTAGACCTGACCAGGCTACTGTCTAGTGTCCAGACCTGACCATGCTACTGTCCAGACCTGACCAGGCTACTGTCTAGACCTGACCAGGCTACTGTCTAGACCTGATCAGGCTACTGTCTAGTGTCCAGACCTGACCATGCTACTGTCTATACCTGACCAGGCTACTCCCCAGACCTGACCAGGCTACTGTCTAGACCTGACCAGGCTACTCCCAGACCTGACCAGGCTACTGTCCAGACCTGACCAGGCTACTGTCCAGACCTGACCAGGCTACTGTCTAGACCTGACCAGGCTACTGTCCAGACCTGACCAGGCTACTGTCTAGACCTGACCAGGCTACTCCCCAGACCTGACCAGGCTACTGTCTATACCTGACCAGGCTACTGTCCAGACCTGACCAGGCTACTGTCTATACCTGACCAGGCTACTGTCCAGATCTGACCAGGCTACTGTCTAGACCTGACCAGGCTACTGTCCAGACCTGACCAGTCTACTGTCTAGACCTGACCAGGCTACTGTCTAGACCTGACCAGGCTACTGTCCAGACCTGACCAGGCTACTGTCTAGACCTGACCAGGCTACTGTCTAGACCTGACCAGGCTACTGTCTAGACCTGACCAGGCTACCGTCTAGACCTGACCAGGCTACTGTCCAGACCTGACCAGGCTACTGTCCCAGACCTGACCAGGCTACTGTCCAGACCTGACCAGGCTACTGTCTAGACCTGACCAGGCTACTCCCCAGACCTGACCAGGCTACTGTCTAGACCTGACCAGGCTACTGTACTGAAGCCAGTCTAGCACATTGCTAATGAGCAGCAGCCGACCCCAAGGCCTCCACAGCTACCCAGGGTAAGAAGGCTACTCTGCCTAGGGAATGACATAGAGATGAAGGAAGGAAGGAAGCTACCTCACCTCTTTGTCCCTCTGCCAGTGCATTCCCTCTCCACAGCTCCCATCCTTATACACACAATCTTAAATTAAAGTACCCCATCCAAACACACACACTACTCCCCACTTATCCCTTTCATATTGATTTAGTGTCTTTGTCTGAACGAAGTCCACATCATTGCACTTTCATCTTTAACCTCAAATCCCCAGCAAAATGAAGAAGAGAGAGAGAGAGAGACATCCAAAGTGTATATGTTAGTTAACATAATTACTGTGTAGTGGATGAGGAGAGCATTGTCCACATTAGCCCATCACATCCATTACAGCAGTCCTAACCATACAGTGACACATTTCAGTGCAGCAGACTCACAATGGGTTGAGGATTACCTCAGGACAGATTACCTCAGGACAGATTACCCCAGGACAGATTACCTCAGGACAGATTACCTCAGGACAGATTACCTCAGGACAGATTACCTCAAGACAGATTACCTCAGAACAATGGTATTTATTCAGATGACTCTCATATGGAGTTACGTTTAGCTTTTGTCCGTTCGTCTCTCAAGTTTATTTGTTGAGTCGCTTGTCGTAGACGGGTACATAAGTTTCAAATTGTCAGCCGTCGTGTAGTTGACAAAATGCATTCTTAGGGTCTGTGATGGTTTGAAATAATGATTTGAGAATACTAGGCTTTGTTACGTTTCATGCCTCCTAGGCCACGTCTTAACCAGTGTTGGTAAATAAACGTCTCCTAGAGTATCACATTGAATAGTTTCAGTTGGAAACATATTTTCTTTTTTCTATTGATGGGACAGTTTTGTTAGACTGCACATTGAGAAAGTTGTTGAGTTGTTTATCTATTTGGTACAAACACACACACACAAACACACACACACAAACACACACAATACACAGAGGATGTCCAGTCTAAGAGAGCTTGGGTAATAGGAATCTTATACACATTTAGTTGTATCAGGGAAAGGCATATTTTCTGTGTTGTGTTGATGGGACAGTCTCAATGCTGATGTTTTGTTAGACTGCACCTTGACAAGGTGGTTGAATTGAGGAGATAATTGAGGACAGGCAGATGTAGTCTATCCATTGGGTACAAGCAAACACACAACATTTGTGGCCCTGGAGACTGTCCCATCTAAGAGAACTTGGGTAATAGGAATCTTATAGACATTTAAATGTATAACACAAAGTGTATCAGACTGCTGCTCCACTGTTCAGACGAACACAGGCAAGTGGGTTTACGGTGGTGCGTTGTTCAATTGTTTCAGAGAACATTCATTTGAATAAATGCTCTTTAAAATCTATTGTGCACAAGGAAACGATTCAGGTAGTACTCCGTCTCTGAAAAAGCATTGTGCTTAGCGAATGATTGGTGTTAAAATGAGATCACCAAGGCAACCGTTTCCTTCTCAGTCTCCCCTGCATGACTTTCTCCAGCCTGAGTGGCCCTATAGCCAAGCCTGTTCGCCCTGTCTCTTCCTTATTAGCTCTCTGTTGAAAGCTTGTTGCCATGTGAAACAATTCCAATGAATGGTCCTTCTCAGTGTCCGGGTGTACCATGATTAACATTGAGTCAAGTACATGGCAACCGGCTGTTGTGAGTCTGGTAGTGCCAGCAGACACTCTAGATCCCGGCGTACCTGACTCAACTCCAGCCACTTTAATAATGGGAATTGATGGGAAATTATGTAAATATATCACTAGCCACTTTAAACAATGCTACATTATTCATCTCATATGCATACGTATATACTGTACTCTATATCATCGACTGCATCCTTATGTAATACATGTATCACTAGCCACTTTAACTATGCCACTTTGTTTACATACTCATCTCATATGTATATACTGTACTCGATACCATCTACTGGATCTTGCCTATGCTGCTCTGTACCATCACTCATTCATATATCCTTATGTACATATTCTTTATCCCCTTACACTGTGTATAAGACAGTAGTTTTGGAATTGTTAGTTAGATTACTTGTTGGTTATTACTGCATTGTCGGAACTAGAAGCACAAGCATTTCGCTACACTCGCATTAACATCTGCTAACCATGTGTATGTGACAAATAAAATTTGGTTTGATTTGATTTGATTTGATTTGACCTAGGGATTGGGGAAGAGAGGTGGGGAGGAAGGGCGAGAGGGTGGAGGGATGGAGAGATGGAGAGAGCATAGATGTGGTTCTGGGAGGATGGAGGGAGTTGGGAGGGAGGACAGAGGAATGGAGAGAGGATATATGTAGTTCTGGGAGGATGGAGGGAGGATGGAGGGAGGGAGGAGGGAGGACAGAGGGATGGAGAGAGGATAGATGTAGTTCTGGGAGGATGGAGGGAGGTAGGAGGGAGGACAGAGGGATGGAGAGAGGATAGATGTAGTTCTGGGAGGATGGAGGGAGGATGGAAGGAGGGAGGACAGAGGGATGGAGAGAGGATATATGTAGTTCTGGGAGGATGGAGGGAGGATGGAGGGAGGTAGGAGGGAGGACAGAGGGATGGAGAGAGGATAGATGTAGTTCTGGGAGGATGGAGGGAGGATGGAAGGAGGGAGGACAGAGGGATGGAGAGAGGATATATGTAGTTCTGGGAGGATGGAGGGAGGATGGAGGGAGGTAGGAGGGATGGAGAGAGGATAGATGTAGTTCTGGGAGGATGGAGGGAGGATGGAAGGAGGGAGGACAGAGGGATGGAGAGAGGATATATGTAGTTCTGGGAGGATGGAGGGAGGATGGAGGGAGGTAGGAGGGAGGACAGAGGGATGGAGAGAGGATATATGTAGTTCTGGGAGGATGGAGGGAGGATGGAAGGAGGGAGGACAGAGGGATGGAGAGAGGATATATGTAGTTCTGGGAGGATGGAGGGAGGATGGAGGGAGGTAGGAGGGAGGACAGAGGGATGGAGAGAGGATAGATGTAGTTCTGGGAGGATGTAGGGAGGATGGAGGGAGGGAGGAGGGAGGGAGGAGGGAGGACAGAGGGATGGAGAGAGGATAGATGTAGTTCTGGGAGGATGGAGGGAGGATGGAGGGAGGTAGGGGGGAGGACAGAGGGATGGAGAGAGGATAGATGTAGGGGAGGATGGAGGACAGAGGGATGGGGATGGAGAGAGGATAGATGTAGTTCTGGGAGGATGGAGGGAGGATGGAAGGAGGGAGGGAGGGATGGAGAGGAGGATATATGTAGTTCATGAGGGAGGATGGAGGGAGGTAGGAGGGAGGACAGAGGGATGGAGAGAGGATAGATGTAGTTCTGGGAGGATGGAGGGAGGATGGAGGGAGGGAGGAGGGAGGAGAGGGATGGAGAGAGGATAGATGTAGTTCTGGGAGGATGGAGGGAGGATGGAGGGAGGTAGGGGGAGGACAGAGGGATGGAGAGAGGATAGATGTTTCTGGGAGGATGGAGGGAGGTAGGAGGGAGGACAGAGGGATGGAGAGAGGATAGATGTAGTTCTGGGAGGATGGAGGAGGATGGAAGGAGGGAGGACAGAGGGATGGAGAGAGGATATATGTAGTTCTGGGAGGATGGAGGGAGGATGGAGGGAGGTAGGAGGGAGGACAGAGGGATGGAGAGAGGATAGATGTAGTTCTGGGAGGATGGAGGGAGGATGGAAGGAGGGAGGACAGAGGGATGGAGAGAGGATATATGTAGTTCTGGGAGGATGGAGGGAGGTAGGGGGAGGATGGAGGGAGGTAGTTCTGGGAGGATGGAGGAGGATGGAAGGAGGGAGGACAGAGGGATGGAGAGAGGATATATGTAGTTCTGGGAGGATGGAGGGAGGATGGAGGGAGGTAGGAGGGAGGACAGAGGGATGGAGAGAGGATAGATGTAGTTCTGGGAGGATGTAGGGAGGATGGAGGGAGGACAGAGGGATGGAGAGAGGATAGATGTAGTTCTGGGAGGATGGAGGGAGGTAGGAGGGATGGAGGGGAAAGATGCTAGCCTACGCACATTCTCCCCCTCATCCATCTCTGTCTCTTCCCCACCTTTGTGATGAGCCAGTGATATCCCTCTCTCCTCCCTCGTTCTTCCGTCATCCATCTTTCCGTCCGAGTGCCGAACAGCGTTGTCAGAAACACCAGCTGTGGACCGTGTTATTTTGTTTTCAGTTTTAAAAAATGCAGCCGGTTTGGTTCAGTCTGGGTGACGTCTCCTGCTACCTGTCTGTCCAATTAAAACAAGGCTGGTTCACTGAGTCAGAGAATAATTAAGTGGTGTCGTCAGCTCCCATTAACATCAGTTATTATGGTGCAGACTCCTGTTCCAGGAAGTAACTCATCACACTACTAGGTGTGCTGCCTGGCTGTTTATTACACACAGATATACACACACACAGTAGCTGCTTTTCTCTCTCTGTGTGTCTCTGTCTGTCTGTCTGTCTGTCTGTCTTTGTGTGTGTCTGTCTGTCTGTCTGTCTGTCTGTCTGTCTGTCTGTCTGTCTGTCTGTCTGTCTGTCTGTCTGTCTGTCTGTCTGTCTGTCTGTCTGTGTATTATGTTACATCTCTCAGCAGTGTGTAGTACTTATTAGGATGCCCAATTAGCTGTTACTGAGGCAGTGGCTAATCTTCCTGGGGTCCAAACAGGAAACACAACAAATACAATACATAAATATACATAGCACTACATTTACATTACAATTTAACCATTCAGCAGACTCTCCCATCCAGAGAAACCCACAGCTAGTGCATTCATCATAACAGAGCCAGGCGGGACGACCACATATCACAGTCACATCCCAAACACGTATCACACACATAATACAATATATAATACAATACATAATACAATACATAATATAATTCCCTACATAATACACTACATAATATAGTACAATACATACTATAATACAATACATAATATAATACATAATACACTGCATAATATAATACAATACATAATACAATACATACTATAATACATATAGTACAATACATAATCCACTACATAATATAGTACAATACATAATACAATACATAATATAATTCACTACATAATATAATACAATACATACTATAATACACTACATAATATAGTACAATACATAATCCACTGCATAATATAGTACAATACATAATATAATACAATACATATACAATACATAATACAATACATAAATCACTACATAATATAGTACAATACATAATACAGTACATAATATTATACAATACATAATACAATACATAATACAATATGTAATATAATACAGTACATAATATAATATAATACATACTATAATACAATACATAATACAGTACATAATACAGTACATAATACAGTACATAATATAATATAATACAATACATAATACCGTACATAATACAATACAATACATAATACAATACATTATTTATTTATTTTTAAATTTATTTTACCTTTATTTGACCAGGTAGGCAAGTTGAGAACAAGTTCTCATTTACAACTGCGACCTGGCCAAGATAAAGCAAAGCAGTTCGACACATTCAACAACACAGAGTTACACATGGAGTAAAACAAACATACAGTCAATAATACAGTAGAAAAATAAGTCTATATACAACAATGTGAGCAAATGAGGTGAGATAAGGGAGGTGAAGGCAACAAAAAAAAAGGCCATGGTGGTAAATACAATATAACAAGTAAAACACTGGAATGGTAGATTTGCAGTGGAAGAATGTGCAAAGTAGAAATAGAAATAATGGGGTGCAAAGGAGCTAAATAAATAAATACAGTAGGGGGAGAGGTAGTTGTTTGGGCTAAATTATAGATGGGCTATAATACAATATAATATAATACAATACATAATACAATACATAATACACTACATAATATAATACAATAAATAATTAATACATACTACACTACATAATATAATACAATACATAATACACTACATCATATAATACAATACATAATATAATACAATACATAATACACTACATCATATAATACAATACATAATATATACACTACATAATACAATACATAAAACAATACATAATACACATATATATATAATACACCATAAATAATTAATACATACATAATACAATACATAATACAATACATAATATAATACATAATACAATACATAATATAATACATAATACACTACATCATATAATACAATACATAATATAATACAATACATAATACACTACATCATATAATACAATACATAATATATACACTACATAATACAATACATAAAACAATACATAATATAAAACAATATATAATACAATACACCATATAATACAATACATAATACAATACATAATACAATACATAATATAATATATAATACAATACATAATATAATACATAATACAATACATATATAATACAATACATAATATAATACATATATAATATATAATACAATACATAATATATACACTACATAATACAATACATAAAACAATAATATAAAAACAATATATAATACATAATATAATACATAATAAACTACATAATATAATACATAATATAATATATAATACAATACATAATATAATACAATACATAATATAATACAAATACAATACATAATATAATACAATAATATAATATAATACAATACATAATATAATACATAATATAATACATAATACAATACATAATATAATACATAATATAATACATTACATAATACAATTCATAATATAATACAATGCAAAATACTACACATAATACAATACCTAATACAATACACAATACACAATATAATACAATACATAATACAATACTTAATACTATGCAAAATACAACACAACATGCATAAAAATGTCTGTGTCTCTTCACAATCCCCTGGTTTTTAAATGTGGTTTTGTTGCTAGCTTGAATTACCTGGGAGGGCAGAGAGTTCCATGTAGTCATGGCTCTATTTAATACTGTGCGTTTCCCAGCTTCTGTTCTGGACCTGGGGACTGTGAAAAGACCTCATGTTGCATGTCTTGTGTTGTACCGATGTGTGTCCGAACTGTGTGCCAACTCCTTGAACAGACAGTTCGGAACCCTCAACACATCAACACCTCGCAGTAAGCCTTGCTGTCCCTCTGTGAGCGAGCAGACATTGTCATGTAAACGTCCTGCTAACTGCCA
>NC_088406.1:68982923-68992923 GCF_034236695.1 Oncorhynchus nerka | reverse complement strand
CACTTTACCCCTACCTACATGTACATATTACCTCAGTTACCTCCACTAACCTGTGTATTATCTATGGATAGTCACTTTACCCCTACCTACATGTACATATTACCTCAATTACCTCCACTAACCTGTACCCCCGCACATTGACTGTGTATTATCTATGGATAGTCACTTTACCCCTACCTACATGTACATATTACCTCAATTACCTCGACTAACCTGTACCCCCGCACATTGACTGTGTATTATCTATGGATAGTCACTTTACCCCTACCTACATGTACATATTACCTCAATTACCTCCACTAACCTGTGTATTATCTATGGATAGTCACTTTACCCCTACCTACATGTACATATTACCTCAATTACCTCGACTAACCTGTACCCCCGCACATTGACTGTGTATTATCTATGGATAGTCACTTTACCCCTACCTACATGTACATATTACCTCAGTTACCTCGACTAACCTGTGTATTATCTATGGATAGTCACTTTACCCCTACCTACATGTACATATTACCTCAGTTACCTCGACTAACCTGTGTATTATCTATGGATAGTCACTTTACCCCTACCTACATGTACATATTACCTCAGTTACCTCGACTAACCTGTGTATTATCTATGGATAGTCACTTTACCCCTACCTACATGTACATATTACCTCAGTTACCTTGACTAACCTGTGTATTATCTATGGATAGTCACTTTACCCCTACCTACATGTACATATTACCTCAATTACCTCGACTAACCCGTACCCTCGCACATTGACTGTGTATTATCTATGGATAGTCACTTTACCCCTACCTACATGTACATATTACCTCAATTACCTCCACTAACCTGTGTATTATCTATGGATAGTCACTTTACCCCTACCTACATGTACATATTACCTCAATTACCTCCACTAACCTGTGTATTATCTATGGATAGTCACTTTACCCCTACCTACATGTATATATTACCTCAATTACCTCCACTAACCTGTGTATTATCTATGGATAGTCACTTTACCCCTACCTACATGTACATATTACCTCAATTACCTCGACTAACCTGTGTATTATCTATGGATAGTCACTTTACCCCTACCAACATGTACATATTACCTCAATTACCTCCACTAACCTGTGTATTATCTATGGATAGTCACTTTACCCCTACCTACATGTACATATTACCTCAATTACCTCCACTAACCTGTGTATTATCTATGGATAGTCACTTTACCCCTACCTACATGTACATATTACCTCAATTACCTCCACTAACCTGTACCCCCGCACATTGACTGTGTATTATCTATGGATAGTCACTTTACCCCTACCTACATGTACATATTACCTCAATTACCTCGACTAACCTGTACCCCGCACATTGACTGTGTATTATCTATGGATAGTCACTTTACCCCTACCTACATGTACATATTACCTCAATTACCTCCACTAACCTGTGTATTATCTATGGATAGTCACTTTACCCCTACCTACATGTACATATTACCTCAGTTACCTCGACTAACCTGTGTATTATCTATGGATAGTCACTTTACCCCTACCTACATGTACATATTACCTCAGTTACCTTGACTAACCTGTGTATTATCTATGGATAGTCACTTTACCCCTACCTACATGTACATATTACCTCAGTTACCTCGACTAACCTGTGTATTATCTATGGATAGTCACTTTACCCCTACCTACATGTACATATTACCTCAGTTACCTTGACTAACCTGTGTATTATCTATGGATAGTCACTTTACCCCTACCTACATGTACATATTACCTCAGTTACCTTGACTAACCTGTGTATTATCTATGGATAGTCACTTTACCCCTACCTATATGTACATATTACCTCAATTACCTCGACTAACCTGTGTATTATCTATGGATAGTCACTTTACCCCTACCTACATGTACATATTACCTCAATTACCTCGACTAACCTGTGTATTATCTATGGATAGTCACTTTACCCCTACCTACATGTACATATTACCTCAGTTACCTCCACTAACCTGTGTATTATCTATGGATAGTCACTTTACCCCTACCTACATGTACATATTACCTCAATTACCTCGACTAACCCGTACCCCCGCACATTGACTGTGTATTATCTATGGATAGTCACTTTACCCTTACCTACATGTACATATTACCTCAATTACCTTGACTAACCTGTACCCCCGCACATTGACTCGGTACCAGTACCCCCTATATATAGCCTTGTTGTTGTTATTTTATTATGTTACTTTTTTTCAACTTTAATTAGTGTCTTTTCTTAACTCTAATTTCTTAAAACTGCATTGTTGGTTAGGGGCTTGTAAGTGAGCATTTCACGGTCTACACCTGTTGTACTTGGCACATGTGACAAATAACATTTGATTTGATTTGTAGGCTTGTCAAGACAGTAAATAAACACCTTTCTTTTTTTAAGTTACTTGTTTAAAAAAAAGGTAAATATTTATTTTAAAAAATATGTAGATATGTTGATCACGACTTAATCTACATGTATTGTCATTCGGTATAATTTCAGTCAATTCAGGTTTAATTTGATTTAATTAAATTCGTCAGTACACTGGAGAAAGTTATTTTAGTTCAGCCTCCATTCTGAAGCATCTGAAGACAGTTACTTTACCTCAGATGCTGTTGTGTCATAGGACTTTATATTTACTTTCATTCATTCCAATTAACCTGATCAAACTAGTGACACTTTGCGTATATAGTTGTCAAAGTTCAAGAACATTGTCATAGAGTTGAATTTGAACTGGATTCCTGTCATACCAGCCAGCTACACCGGACAGAAAATAACATGTCATGTAGAATACTTTATTTTAGGATGAAAGGCAATGTATCAATACCATCACTCCTTAAATCTTTATATGGTTTGACCATTGATGCTCTTAACCATCAACACAGATACTGAACAGAACACTTCACTTCAGAACTAAGACACCGCACTCTGGCAGCTTTAGTGAGACCTTGCCAGAAGGACACACTCCTCTCTTTCTGTGTGTGTGTGTGTGTGTGTGTGTGTGTCTCTCTCTCTCTCACGAGCCAGGTTTCTCTGTGAGCCCTCTGCTGTGATAGCCACCGTGTCAGGTGTAGCTTGGCTTTGGTTTGAGCTCTGTCCGCTCTCATCAGCACCAGGCGGGAAATCTTTGACGAAACGCCCGGCACCCTGCCACATCAAACACTACATTTGTGTCCCAAAGGGCTTTTGGTCAAAGGTAGTGCACTACATGGGGAATAGGGTGCCATTTGGGATGCAGACACATCACAAACAACAGATGATTGTCAAAGAAGTCACGATCGAGCTTCACCTACTACCGTATCAACAATCCTAGGTTAGTTAGTACAGAGAGTTTTGGCTGGATGAATGCACCTAAGCTCCTTTATCAAGTAATTCAAGGTATTTTTATGAGATTAATAGTAGTACTAATAACCATATAATTCCAGAAATTAAAACACAACTGTACTCAGGTATGTCTGCTGTGGAGTTCAAAGACTTTGCGAAAAGCTTGACCTTTGTCGAACCGCTTTCTGAAGGCAGGGATTTTCATGTGAGCCAAGGCAAGTTGTCACGAAGTTGTGGGCAGGCATCTCTGAATGGAGACCATGTAACGTATACAGACTCTGTTCCTGTTCCTGTTTGACCTCAAGGCCAGCACTTTTAAGAGGAGCAGTGTGACATTGGGTTATGTCTTTACGATATCTTAAGAAAAGGCTGTCTGTTAATGCTGAGCGGCTGCCCTTGTCATTTTGTGAGCCATCTTCTTCATTTCCCCCAGAACTGGTCACATCTCTCTCTTTTGGACTCTATTCAGGAGTATGTTGAATCACTTGGACAAGGCAGTAAGATCACAACACAGGCATGTAGGATGATTTTTGGGAGACGTCTGAAGTTTTAGGCGTTTGTGCCTCTGTCTGAAAAATGGACAAGCTGAAAATAATGCATTTGTCCTGTCCTTGTAAAGCTCAATTGCTCACCTCCCACTTCCTGGGACTCCTCCAATGAGCTTGGAGAGGGATAGAGGGATTAAGGACGAAGGCTATAGCACCCTTTTCAGACAGATCCATCGGCTCATTCATAAGCACAATGGTCTGCCTAGGAAAGTTAATCAACCCACCTCTCTGAAATCCATTTCATTTCCTGTCATCAAAGGAAAACGTGAACCATGACTGAGATGTCCTTGGGATAAAAGTTATTCTATTAATCCTCTACAAATCTCAAAAGTTGTTTGTGTGTGAAAGGAAATATTGATTGAAAGTTACTACTGGATGGACGTACTTTATGTTTGTTCTGCAAATGGAATGGAGACATTGCTGACGGAATAGCTGTTTCCCCCCACTCACTCTTTTCACCTTTTAACAATAGATAGTGTGATAACCTCTTTCTGTGAGATAGATGGATCAGCGACCGAGCATTAATCACATGAGATGATACGTGTTTTACATCAGATCAAAACACTCCACAGACTAGTATTTATCTATAGAATAAAGTCAAATCCCAGTCTTGACTTTGTCACTAGTGGTTGTGTTATAGTCCGTTAAAAGGCAATAGGATGATCTCCAGCCACTTTAACCTCGGCGAGGGCCGACATCTCGATGTCGCCACTCTGACCTGTGAAGGTTAAGTAGGGGGTCTCCAAGGTTACGTCAGGGTCGACCATGGTGATGAAACGAGAAAAGGATGGCAGCAACATTGCTAGCAGTCAGTATTGAAGTCAGTGGGTTTACAGAGAGCTATTATGGTGTTGGGTGGCGAAGGGCAAGTCAGCTGAATGAAGACCAGCTCTCCTGGATTCCAATAACTCCTGTGGAGAAGCTTCCTCTCTCTCTCTCTTTCTTTCTTTCTCTCAGGGTCAACCTTCCTTCTTTCTTCTCCTCTTCTCCAGCAGCCCTTAATCCTCTCCTTTCTGCCAAGTGAGTTCAGCTCTCTGTTTAGAATGGAAACGGTCTGTTATTCTGATTCACCCCCCTCGGCTTCACCGAAAACAAAATGGCTTCCAAAATGCCAACATTAGCGTACTTGCCTGCTTAGCAGATTTTTCTCAAACGGTGACAGATGGTTTAGCAAGGGCAAAGTAGGGTTCAGTGTTGCAATCTCTATCTATCTATCGATCTATCTATCTACTGTATCTATCTCAAATCAAATTAAATCAAATTTGATTTGTCACATGTGCCGAGTACAACAGGTCACCTTACTGTGAAATGCTTACTTACAAGCCCTTAACCAACAATGCAGTTCAAGAGTTAAGAAAATATTTACTAAATAACTCAAGTAAAAATAAAATATAAAGTAACACAATAAAATAACAGTTACGAGGCTAAATACAGGGGGTACCGGTACCGAGTCAATGTGGAGGCTATATACAGGGGGTACCGGTACCGAGTCAATGTGGAGGCTAAATACAGGGGGTACCGGTACCGAGTCAATGTGGAGGCTATATACAGGGGGTACCGGTACCGAGTCAATGTGGAGGCTAAATACAGGGGGTACCGGTACCGAGTCAATGTGGAGGCTAAATACAGGGGGTACCGGTACCGAGTCAATGTGGAGGCTATATACAGGGGGTACCGGTACCGAGTCAATGTGGAGGCTAAATACAGGGGGTACCGGTACCGAGTCAATGTGGAGGCTAAATACAGGGGGTACCGGTACCGAGTCAATGTGGAGGCTAAATACAGGGGTACCGGCACCGAGTCAATGTGGAGGCTAAATACAGGGGGTACGGTACCGAGTCAATGTGGAGGCTAAATACAGGGGGTACCGGTACCGAGTCAATGTGGAGGCTAAATACAGGGGGTACCGGCACCGAGTCAATGTGGAGGCTAAATACAGGGGGTACCGGTACCGAGTCAATGTGGAGGCTAAATACAGGGGGTACCGTACCGAGTCAATGTGGAGGCTAAATACAGGGGGTACCGGGGTACCGGCCGAGTCAATGTGGAGGCTAAATACAGGGGTACCGTCACTAAATACAGGGGGTAGTCAATGTGGAGGCTAAATACAGGGGGTACCGGTACCGAGTCAATGTGGAGGCTAAATACAGGGGGTACCGGTACCGAGTCAATGTGGAGGCTAAATACAGGGGGTACCGGTACCGAGTCAATGTGGAGGCTAAATACAGGGGGTACCGGTACCGAGTCAATGTGGAGGCTAAATACAGGGGGTACCGGTACCGAGTCAATGTGGAGGCTAAATACAGGGGTACCGGGGTACCGAGTCAATGTGGAGGCTAAATACAGGAGCACCGGTACCGAGTCAATGTGGAGGCTAAATACAGGGGGTACCGGTACCGAGTCAATGTGGAGGCTAAATACAGGGGGTACCGGTACCGAGTCAATGTGGAGGCTAAATACAGGGGGTACTGGTACCGAGTCAATGTGGAGGCTAAATACAGGAGTACCGGTACCGAGTCAATGTGGAGGCTAAATACAGGGGGTACCGGTACCGAGTCAATGTGGAGGCTAAATACAGGGGGTACCGGTACCGAGTCAATGTGGAGGCTAAATACAGGGGGTACCGGTACCGAGTCAATGTGGAGGCTAAATACAGGGGGTACCGGTACCGAGTCAATGTGGAGGCTAAATACAGGGGGTACCGGTACCGAGTCAATGTGGAGGCTAAATACAGGGGGTACCGGTACCGAGTCAATGTGGAGGCTAAATACAGGGGGTATCGGTACCGAGTCAATGTGGAGGCTAAATACAGGGGGTACCGGTACCGAGTCAATGTGCGAGGGTACATATTATTCGAGGTCATTTGTACATGGAGGTAGGGGTAAAGTGACTATGCATAGATTAATAAACAGCGAGTAGCAGCAGTGTAAAAACAAATGGAGGGGGGTTAATGTAAATAATCCAGGTTGCCATTTGATTAATTGTTCAGCAGCCTTATGGCTTGGGGGTAGAAGCTGGTAAGGAGCCTTTTGGACCTAGTCTTGGCACTCCGGTACCGCTTGCCGTGCGGTAGCAGAGAGAACAGTCTATGACTAGGGTGACTGGAGTCTTTGACAATTTTTGGGGCCTTCCTCTGACACCGCCTAGTATATAGGTCCTGGATGGCAGGAAGCTTGGTCCCAGTGATGTCCTGGGCCATACACACTACCCTCTGTAGCGCCTTATGGTCAGATGCTGAGCAGTTGATGCAACCGGTCAGGATGCTCTCGATGGTGCAGCTGTAGAACTTTTTGAGGATCTGGGGACAAATCCTTTCAGTCTCCTGAGAGGGAAAAGGTTTTGTCGTGCCCTTTTCATGACTATCTTGGTATGTTTGGACCATGATAGTTTGTTGGTGGAGACCAAGGAACTTGAAACTCTCGACCCGCTCCACTTCAGTCCCGTCGATGTTAATGGGGGCCTGCTCAGCCCTCCTTTTCCTATAGTCCACGATCAGCCCTTTCTCTTGCTCACATTGAGGGAGAGGTCGTTGTCCTGGCACCACACTGCCGGGTCTCTGACCTCTGTTGTCGGTGATCAGACACTGTTGTGTCGTCAGCAAACTTAATGATGGTGTTGGGGTCTTGCTTGGCCACGCAGTCGTGGGAGTACAGGAGGGGACTAAGCAGGCACCCTAAGGGGCCCCCGTGTTGAGGATCAGCGTGTAGGATGTGTAGTTGCCTACCGTTACCACCTGGAGGCGGCCCCTCAGGAAGTCCAGGATCCAGTTGCAGAGGGATGTGTTTAGCCCCAGGGTCCTTAGCTTAGTGATGAGGTTTGTGGGTACTATGGTGTTGAACGCTGAGCTGTTGTCAATGAACAGCATTTTCCCATACTGTAGGTGTTCCTTTCATCCAGGTGGGAAAGGGCAGTGTGGAGTGTCAATCTACAGTTTCTATGTATCTATGTATCTATGTATCTATGTATCTATGTATCTATCTATCTATCTATCTATCTATCTATCTATCTATCTATCTCTACTCCTCAATTGTAAGTCGCCCTGCAGAGTTGAAATTCCCAGAGGCTCTTCCTGTTCACACCAGTTGTCTCATTTGAAGCTCCAACCTCTGACACAAGACACAAGTGATTCTCTCCGCTATCAGTTGAGCAAATTTCTACACAAATGCATCACCATCAACCCCCAGCCCTCAACCCCCAGCCCCAGCCCCAGCCCCAGCCCCAGTCCCAGCCACACCCCAGCCCCAGTCCCAGTCCCAGCCCCAGCCCCAGCACCAGCCCCAGTCCCAGCCACATCCCCTGCTCCAGCACCAGCCCCAGTCCCAGCCCCAGCCCCAGTCCCAGCACCAGCCCCAGTCCCAGCCACATCCCCTGCTCCAGCACCAGCCCCAGTCCCAGCCACATCCCCTGCTCCAGCACCAGCCCCAGTCCCAGCCCCATCCCCTGCTCCAGCACCAGCCCCAGTCCCAGCCACATCCCCTGCTCCAGCACCAGCCCCAGTCCCAGCCACATCCCCTGCTCCAGCACCAGCCCCAGTCCCAGCCACATCCCCTGCTCCAGCACCAGCCCCAGTCCCAGCCCCATCCCCTGCTCCAGCACCAGCCCCAGTCCCAGCCACATCCCCTTCTCCAGCACCAGCCCCAGTCCCAGCCACATCCCCTGCTCCAGCACCAGCCCCAGTCCCAGCCACATCCCCTGCTCCAGCACCAGCCCCAGTCCCAGCCACATCCCCTGCTCCAGCACCAGCCCCAGTCCCAGCCACATCCCCTGCTCCAGCACCAGCCCCAGTCCCAGCCACATCCCCTGCTCCAGCACCAGCCCCAGTCCCAGCCACATCCCCTGCTCCAGCACCAGCCCCAGTCCCAGCCACATCCCCTGCTCCAGCACCAGCCACATCCCCTGCTCCAGCACCATCCCCAGCACCAGCCACATCCCCTGCTCCAGCACCAGCCCCAGCACCAGCCACATCCCCTGCTCCAGCACCAGTCCCAGCCCCATCCCCTGCTCCAGCACCAGTCCCAGCCACATCCCCTTCTCCAGCACCAGTCCCAGCCCCATCCCCTGCTCCAGCACCAGCCCCAGTCCCAGTCCCAGCCACATCCCCAATCCAATCCCCAACCCCATCCACTGTCCAGCGCAGCCCCAACCCCAGTCCCAGTCCCAGCCACATCCCCAATCCAATCCCCAACCCCATCCACTGTCCAGCGCAGCCCCAGCCCCAGTCCCAGTCCCAGTCCCAGCCACATCCCCAATCCAATCCCCAACCCCATCCACTGTCCAGTGCAGCCCCAGCACCAGCGCCAGCACCAGCCCCAGCACCAGCCCCAGCCCCAGCCCCAGCCCCAGCCCCAGCCATAGCGATACCACTGGAGACGTAGCGCTCTACAATACCTCCATACCTCAGCACATAACTGGGCCCAGGCATGGCGGCGCCTGGTGCAACCAGGGAGAAGGCTGACCTTACAGTGTATTAGCACACATTAATATTGATGAACAGCTGATGTCATGGCAAAGGGTTGAGAGCGTTGAGGGAGAGAGAACTGAAGATTTATGGCTCAGTCTAACCCAGCCTTTTAGTGAGTGGTCAAAGGGACACGGGAGAGATTGGGGTGGATGGTTGGATTGGGAGGATGAGGGTGGGGCTTAGTCTAACCCAGCCTTTTAGTGAGTGGTCAAAGGGACACGGGAGAGATTGGGGTGGATGGTTGGATTGGGAGGATGAGGGGGGGTCTAGAATCCTGACCAAATAAGGGAATGCAATCAGAGCCAGTAGCTATTTCATCACAGACTAAAGTGCTGAATTACTAGACAGCAAGTACATAAAAGTTAACCCTAAATTATAATAACAATGTAAACATTGGTATAGTATTTACATGGTGATTATTATCATATGATTATTATTATTATTATTATAGCATATTTAAACAAAGGTGATTTATGTATAAATGTATATAATTAAAATACTAGGGGAATTAATTCGAATTAAACAATATATTACAATGAAATGTATAATTGTTGTATTATAAATGTGATCAATACCTTGTAAATCATTACATTTTGTCAATATTTTGATAAGA
>NC_088406.1:68920423-68972923 GCF_034236695.1 Oncorhynchus nerka | reverse complement strand
GAGACTGGGGCGAGAGAGAAAGAGGAGAGGGGTTTAGAGAGAGACTGGGGCGAGAGAGAAAGAGGAGAGGGGTTTAGAGAGAGACTGGGACGAGAGAGAAAGAGGAGAGTGGTTTAGAGAGAGACTGGGGCGAGAGAGAAAGAGGAGAGGGGTTTAGAGAGAGACTGGGGCGAGAGAGAAAGAGGAGAGGGGTTTAGAGAGAGACTGGGGCGAGAGAGAAAGAGGAGAGGGGTTTAGAGACTGGGATGAGAGAGAAAGAGGAGAGGGGTTTAGAGACTGGGATGAGAGAGAAAGAGGAGAGGGGTTTAGAGACTGGGGCGAGAGAGAAAGAGGAGACGGTTTTAGAGAGAGACTGGGACGAGAGAGAAAGAGGAGGGGTTTAGAGACTGGGGCAAGAGAGAAAGAGGAGGCGTTTAGAGACTGGGGCGAGAGAGAAAGAGGAGAGGGGTTTAGAGAGAGACTGGGACGAGAGAGAAAGAGGAGGGGTTTAGAGACTGGGGCGAGAGAGAAAGAGGAGGGGTTTAGAGACTGGAGCGAGAGAGAAAGAGGAGGGGTTTAGAGAGAGACTGGGGCGAGAGAGAAAGAGGAGAGGGGTTTAGAGACTGGGGCGAGAGAGAATAAGGAGAGGGTTTTAGAGACTGGCGCGATAGGGAAAGAGGAGAGGGGTTTAGAGAGACTGGCGCGATAGAGAAAGAGGAGAGGGGTTTAGAGAGAGACTGGGGCGAGAGAGAAAGAGGAGGGTTTAGAGAGAGACTGGGGCGAGAGAGAAAGAGGAGAGGTTTAGAGACTGGGGCGAGAGAGAAAGAGGAGAGGGGTTTAGAGAGAGACTGGGGAAAGAGAGAAAGAGGAGAAGGGTTTAGAGACTGGGACGAGAGAGAAAGAGAGAGAGGGTTTAGAGAGAGACTGGGGCGAGAGAGAAAGAGGAGAGGGGTTTAGAGAGAGACTGGGACGAGAGAGAAAGAGGAGAGGGGTTTAGAGAGAGACTGGGGCGAGAGAGAAAGAGGAGAGGGGTTTAGAGACTGGGATGAGAGAGAAAGAGGAGAGGGGTTTAGAGACTGGGATGAGAGAGAAAGAGGAGAGGGGTTTAGAGACTGGGGCGAGAGAGAAAGAGGAGAGGGTTTTAGAGAGAGACTGGGGCGAGAGAGAGAGAGAATGAGGGGAGTGGTTTAGAGAGAGACTGGGGCGAGAGAGAGAGAGAAAGAGGAGAGGGGTTTAGAGAGAGACTGGGGCGAGAGAGAAAGAGGAGAGGGGTTTAGAGAGAGACTGGGACGAGAGAGAAAGAGGAGAGTGGTTTAGAGAGAGACTGGGGAGAGAGAAAAGAGGAGAGGGGTTTAGAGACTGGGATGAGAGAGAAAGAGGAGAGGGGTTTAGAGACTGGGGCGAGAGAGAAAGAGGAGAGGGTTTTAGAGAGAGACTGGGGCGAGAGAGAGAGAGAAAGAGGGGAGTGGTTTAGAGAGAGACTGGGGCGAGAGAGAGAGAGAATGAGGGGAGTGGTTTAGAGAGAGACTGGGGCGAGAGAGAGAGAGAGAAAGAGGAGAGGGGTTTAGAGAGAGACTGGGGCGAGAGAGAAAGAGGAGAGGGGTTTAGAGAGAGACTGGGACGAGAGAGAAAGAGGAGAGTGGTTTAGAGAGAGACTGGGGCGAGAGAGAAAGAGGAGAGGGGTTTAGAGAGAGACTGGGGCGAGAGAGAAAGAGGAGAGGGGTTTAGAGAGAGACTGGGGCGAGAGAGAAAGAGGAGAGGGGTTTAGAGACTGGGATGAGAGAGAAAGAGGAGAGGGGTTTAGAGACTGGGATGAGAGAGAAAGAGGAGAGGGGTTTAGAGACTGGGGCGAGAGAGAAAGAGGAGAGGGTTTTAGAGAGAGACTGGGACGAGAGAAAAAGAGGAGGGGTTTAGAGACTGGGGCAAGAGAGAAAGAGGAGGCGTTTAGAGACTGGGGCGAGAGAGAAAGAGGAGGGGTTTAGAGAGAGACTGGGGCGAGAGAGAAAGAGGAGAGGGGTTTAGAGAGAGACTGGGACGAGAGAGAAAGAGGAGGGGTTTAGAGACTGGGGCAAGAGAGAAAGAGGAGGGGTTTAGAGACTGGGGCGAGAGAGAAAGAGGAGGGGTTTAGAGAGAGACTGGGGCGAGAGAGAAAGAGGAGAGGGGTTTAGAGACTGGGGCGAGAGAGAATAAGGAGAGGGTTTTAGAGACTGGCGCGATAGGGAAAGAGGAGAGGGGTTTAGAGAGACTGGCGCGATAGAGAAAGAGGAGAGGGGTTTAGAGAGAGACTGGGGCGAGAGAGAAAGAGGAGGGGTTTAGAGAGAGACTGGGGCGAGAGAGAAAGAGGAGAGGTTTAGAGACTGGGGCGAGAGAGAAAGAGGAGAGGGGTTTAGAGAGAGACTGGGGCAAGAGAGAAAGAGGAGAAGGGTTTAGAGACTGGGACGAGAGAGAAAGAGGAGAGGGGTTTAGAGAGAGACTGGGGCGAGAGAGAAAGAGGAGAGGGGTTTAGAGAGAGACTGGGACGAGAGAGAAAGAGGAGAGGGGTTTAGAGAGAGACTGGGGCGAGAGAGAAAGAGGAGAGGGGTTTAGAGACTGGGATGAGAGAGAAAGAGGAGAGGGGTTTAGAGACTGGGATGAGAGAGAAAGAGGAGAGGGGTTTAGAGACTGGGGCGAGAGAGAAAGAGGAGAGGGTTTTAGAGAGAGACTGGGACGAGAGAGAAAGAGGAGGGGTTTAGAGACTGGGGCAAGAGAGAAAGAGGAGGGGTTTAGAGACTGGGGCGAGAGAGAAAGAGGAGGGGTTTAGAGAGAGACTGGGGCGAGAGAGAAAGAGGAGAGGGGTTTAGAGAGAGACTGGGACGAGAGAGAAAGAGGAGGGGTTTAGAGACTGGGGCAAGAAAGAAAGAGGAGGGGTTTAGAGACTGGGGCGAGAGAGAAAGAGGAGGGGTTTAGAGAGAGACTGGGGCGAGAGAGAAAGAGGAGGAGTTTAGAGAGAGACTGGGGCGAGAGAGAAAGAGGAGAGGTTTAGAGACTGGGGCGAGAGAGAAAGAGGAGAGGGGTTTAGAGAGAGACTGGGGTGAGAGAGAAAGAGGAGAAGGGTTTAGAGACTGGGAAGAGAGAGAAAGAGGAGAGGGGTTTAGAGAGAGACTGGGGCGAGAGAGAAAGAGGAGAGGGGTTTAGAGAGAGACTGGGGTGAGAGAGAAAGAGGAGAGGGGTTTAGAGAGAGACTGGGGCGAGAGAGAAAGAGGAGAGGGGTTTAGAGACTGGGACGAGAGAGAAAGAGGAGAGGGGTTTAGAGAGAGACTGGGGCGAGAGAGAAAGAGGAGAGGGGTTTAGAGACTGGGATGAGAGAGAAAGAGGAGAGGGTTTAGAGACTGTTTTAGAGAGAGACTGGGACGAGAGAGAAAGAGGAGGGGTTTAGAGACTGGGGCAAGAGAGAAAGAGGAGGGGTTTAGAGACTGGGGCGAGAGAGAAAGAGGAGGGGTTTAGAGAGAGACTGGGGCGAGAGAGAAAGAGGAGAGGGGTTTAGAGAGAGACTGGGACGAGAGAGAAAGAGGAGGGGTTTAGAGACTGGGGCAAGAGAGAAAGAGGAGGGGTTTAGAGACTGGGGCGAGAGAGAAAGAGGAGGGGTTTAGAGAGAGACTGGGGCGAGAGAGAAAGAAGAGAGGGGTTTAGAGACTGGGGCGAGAGAGAATAAGGAGAGGGTTTTAGAGACTGGCGCGATAGAGAAAGAGGAGAGGGGTTTAGAGAGAGACTGGGGCGAGAGAGAAAGAGGAGGGGTTTAGAGACTGGGGCGAGAGAGAAAGAGGAGGGGTTTAGAGAGAGACTGGGGCGAGAGAGAAAGAGGAGGGGTTTAGAGAGAGACTGGGGCGAGAGAGAAAGAGGAGAGGGGTTTAGAGAGAGACTGGGGCGAGAGAGGCCATGTCACACCCTGGCCTGACCAAATAAAGAAAGAAAACACAAAATACTAAGACCAAGGCGTGACAGAACCCCCCCCCCCCTTCCAAGGTGCGGACTCCCGGCCGCACACTTAAACCCATAGGGGAGGGTCCGGGTGGGCGTCTGTCCACGGTGGCGGCTCCGGCTCGGGACTTGGACCCCACTCCAACCAAGTCTTACTCCGGCTCGGGACTTGGACCCCACTCCAACCAAGTCTTAGTCCCCCTGGCCTAATAACCCTCACCAAGGACCCCACTGGGCTGAGGGGCAGCTCGGGACTCAGGTAGAAGCTCGGGACTGAGGGGAAGCTCGGGACTGAGGGGAAGCTCGGGACTGAGGGGTAGCTCGGGACTGAGAGGAAGCCCAGTACTGAGAGGAAGCCCAGTACTGAGAGGAAGCTCAGGCTGGTAGTTGGCTCTGGCAGATCCTGGCTAGCTGGTGGTTCTGGCAGATCCATGCAGACTGGCAGCTCTGGCAGCTCCATGCATACTGGCAGTTCCGGCTGCTCCATGCAGACTGGCATCTCCGGTTGCTCCATGCAGACTAACATCTCCGGCTGCTCCATGCAGACTGGCAGCTCCGGCTGCTCCATGCAGACTGGCAGCTCCGGCTGCTCCATGCAGACTGGCAGCTCCGGCTGCTCCATGCAGACTGGCAGCTCCGGCTGCTCCATGCAGACTGGCAGCTCTGGCTGCTCCATGCAGACTGGCAGCTCTGGCTGCGCTGAACAGGCAGGAGACTCCGGCAGCGCTGGAGAGGAGGAAGGCTCTGGCAGCGCTGAACAGGCGGGAGACTCATGGCAGCACAGGAGAGGAGGAAGGCTCTGGCTGAGCTAAACAGGCGGGAGACTCCGGCAGCGCAGGAGAGGAGGAAGGCTCTGATAGCGCTGAACAGGCGAGGCGAACTGAAGGCCTGGTGCGTGGTGCTGGCACTGGTGGTACTGGGCCAAGGACACGCACAGGAAGCCTGGTGCGGGGAGCTGCCACCGGAGGACGGGTGTGTGAAGGTGGCACAGGATGGACCGGACCGTGAAGGCGTACTGGAGAGCCTGAGAGCAGGACTGGCACAGGACATGCAAGGCTAGGTAGGTACACAGGAGGCCTAGTGCGTGAGGCTGGCACAATTTTCACCAGCCGACTAACACGCACCTCAGGTCGAGTATGGAGCGCTGACCCAGGTGCCATTAAATCCCCGACACGCTCCGTCGGGCGAATATCGTACTTAAAGCACCAAACTAGCAACTCCCTCATAACTCTCTCCTCCACTTTCCCCATTAACTCCTTCACAGTCTCTGCTTCACTCACCTCCAACACCGGTTCTGGTTCTGGTCTCCTCCTTGGCTCCTCACGATAAACAGGGGGAGTTGGCTCAGGTCTGAACCCTGACTCTGCCACACTCTCCTGAGCCCCCAATAAATGTATGGGGCTGACTCTCGGGCTTCCATCCGCGTCGCCGTGCTGCCTCTTCATACCAGCGCCTCTTCATACCAGCGCCTCTCCGCCTCTCCGCAGCCTCCAGTTCTTCTTTGGGGCGACGATATTCTCCAGGCTGTGCACAGGGTCCTTTTCCGTCCAATATCTTCTCCCAAGTCCAGAAGTCCTTTGATCGCTGCTCCTCACGATAAACAGGGGGAGTTGGCTCAGGTCTGAACCCTGACTCTACCACACTCTCCCTGAGCACCCCCCCAAGAAATGTTTGGGGCTGACTCTCGGGCTTCCTTCTGCGCCGCCGTGCTTGTCTCTTCGACTCCATTCTCCTATAGCCCTCTTCGCACCGCTCCAGCGAATCCCAGGCGGGCTCCGGCACTCTCTCTGGGTCGACCGCCCACCTGTCTATTTCCTCCCAAGTCGTATACTCTAAACTTCGTAGCTCCTGCTGCCGCTGCCTGTCACCACGCTGCTTGGTCCTGGTGTGGTGGGTGATTCTGTTACGGTTTTCTTCTGTCGAAGGAAAGTCGGACCAAAATGCAGCGTGGTAATTTTCATACATGTTTAATGACGAAGAAAAACGAACAATACAAAAACAACAAACGGAACGTGAAAACCTATACAGCCTATCTGGTGACAACTAACACAGAGACAGGAACAATCACCCACGACACACTCAAAGAATATGGCTGCCTAAATATGGTTCTCAATCAGAGACAACGATAATCACCTGCCTCTGATTAAGAACCGCCTCAGGCAACCATAGACTTTCCTAGACAACCCTACTCAGCCACAATCCCAATACCTACTAAAACCCCAATACAAAAACACACCACAAAATAAACCCATGTCACACCCTGGCCTGACCAAATAAATAAAGAAAACACAAAATACTAAGACCAAGGCGTGACAAATGGGGTATTACTAGTGTTAATATTGTTGTTAATGAGGTAATCATTGTGTTCATAGTGGTGTTAATGGGGTATTACTTCAGAGAAGCAATTGTGATAGTGGTTCGGTTGTTCCAATATGTTTTTTGCAGTTGCGTTCTTGCCTCTGCGACTCAATTCCATATGGCTGTTGAAACATGAGATCATCTGACGGGCGAGATGGTCTGCTCATTATTTACCTGTTGGATCACTTGTGACAATGGTCCGTCTGAATGAACAGATTTGTTCTGAGCCCTTGGCTGAATGTAGCGTGATCAGACTGTACCAACCTCCTCACACCCAGCCCTTCCTCATAGCGCCCACTCATGTGTGAGCTGAGCAGCGGGTTGCCCTTGCCCCCCTACAGCATCTGCGATTCATCACCATGGTATCACCATGGCATGGGTTGGCAGGACACAGCTCCTCGTGCTGGCAGCAGGGATAGATGCCATCATTCTTACCCTACTCTGCCTAGTTAGTTAACATGTTTGTTTCAGTCAGTGGCATGGGTTTGCCAAAACTCAACGAGAAGCAGATCTGCCTGGGGTTGAATCAAACTGTTGGATTATGGGTAGAGGGTGTCAAAGTGTGCTATAGTGACTCATCCAGCCTGGGGAGGGAGGGATTCATGGCAAAAACTGGAAGACTGGCCAATAGTTTTTAACCTCAGACCAACAGGCTGCTGAATAGTCGCCACTTGTCAGATACCTACTCCTCCTATACTCATTCCAGTCTTTACTCTGCCTCAACCCCAATGGACATGAGTTTATTCACCACTGCTACAGTTATGATGTATATAGTGCTAGTTCTGTTTACAGTGTTGTTGTTTATTCCCTTTTCATTATTTTATTTCACTTAGTCCAGCTGGAGCTCGGAGCCTAAGACTTTCACTGTACCCTGCAATCACACCTGCAACCCTGTACATGTGACTCTCAAACCCTCTGAATCTGAGAGAGAGAGAGAGAGAGAGACGAGAGAGAGAGAGAGAGAGAGAGAGAGAGAGAGAGAGAGAGAGAGAGAGAGAGAGAGAGAGAGAGAGAGAGAGAGAGAGAGAGAGAGAGAGAGAGAGAGAGAGAGAGAGAGAGAGAGAGAGAGACAGAGAGAGAGAGAGAGAGAGAGAGAGAGAGAGAGAGAGAGAGACAGAGAGAGAGAGAGAGAGAGAGAGAGAGAGACAGAGAGAGAGAGAGAGAGAGAGAGAGAGAGAGAGAGAGAGAGAGAGAGAGAGAGAGAGAGAGAGAGAGAGAGAGAGAGAGAGAGAGAGAGAGAGAGAGAGAGAGACAGAGAGAGAGAGAGAGAGAGAGAGAGAGAGAGAGAGAGAGAGAGAGAGAGAGAGAGAGAGAGAGAGAGAGAGAGAGAGAGAGAGAGAGAGAGAGAGAGAGAGAGAGAGAGAGAGAGAGAGAGAGAGAGAGAGAGAGAGAGAGAGAGAGAGAGAGAGAGAGAGAGAGAGAGAGAGAGAGAGAGAGAGAGAGAGAGAGAGAGAGAGAGAGAGAGAGAGAGAGAGAGAGAGAGAGAGAGAGAGAGAGAGAGAGAGAGAGAGAGAGAGAGAGAGAGAGACAGAGAGAGAGAGAGAGAGAGAGAGAGAGAGAGAGAGAGAGAGAGAGAGAGAGAGAGAGAGAGAGAGAGAGAGAGAGAGAGAGAGAGAGCGAGAGAGAGAGAGAGAGAGAGAGAGAGAGAGAGAGAGAGAGAGGAGAGAGAGAGAGAGAGAGAGAGAGAGAGAGAGAGAGAGAGAGAGAGAGAGAGAGAGAGAGAGAGAGAGAGAGAGAGAGAGAGAGAGAGAGAGAGAGAGAGAGAGAGAGAGAGAGAGAGAGAGAGAGAGAGAGAGAGAGAGAGAGAGAGAGAGAGAGAGAGAGAGAGAGAGAGAGAGAGAGAGAGAGAGAGAGAGAGAGAGAGAGAGAGAGAGAGAGAGAGAGAGAGAGAGAGACAGAGAGAGAGAGAGAGAGAGAGAGAGAGAGAGAGAGAGAGAGAGAGACAGAGAGAGAGAGAGAGAGAGAGAGAGAGAGAGAGTGTGTGGAGCAGAGTGGTCAAGCTGTGAGCAGCGTACTGTGTAATCAGGCTCTCTCCACGCAATCACCCTCCAGTTACCCTAGAATCCCTCCCAAAGTCTGAATCTCTGCCAGTTAAACCACAGCAGTCTGAATCCCTCCAATTACATTGTTTCCTTTTCTCAGAAACCCACCAATTACAGCGCAGCAGAGCAGAGTTTGGGAATCCCTGTATCTATATGTATGCCACGAAACTTAACAGGGAAGAGCGTTTTCTTGAATGAAGTTGGGTTTTTAACTGGGTCATGCGATCAGAGGTTTCAATGACCACAGACACTCACATGTTTGTGAATGAGCATACACTACTACTAAGTTTGGGGTCCCTTAGAAATGTTTTTGAAAGAAAAGCACATTTTTGTCCATTAAAATAACACACAATTGATCAGAAATACAGTGTAGACATGGTTAACTTCTTGAGTCGAGCCATCCCGGATCCGGGATCGTGACTACAGCCTCAAGCCCATTACCATAACGCAACGTTAACTATTCATGAAAATCGCAAATGAAATGAAATCAATATGCTAGCTCTCAAGCTTAGCCTTTTGTTAACAACACTGTCATCTCAGATTTTCAAAATATGCTTCTCAACCATAGCAAAACAAGCATTTGTGTAACAGTATTGATAGCCTAGATGGATTATGCCTGGCATTCAGCATGCAACATTTTCACAAAAACCAGAAAAGCATTCAAATAAAATCATTTACCTTTGAAGAACTTCAGATGATTTCAATGAGGAGACTCTCAGTTAGATAGCAAATGTTCAGTTTTTACAAAAATATTATTTGTGTTAACAAATCGCTCCGTTTTCTTCATCACGTTTGGGTAAGAAAAAAAACTCAAATTAAGTCATTAAAACGCGAACTTTTTTCCAAATGAACTCCATAATATCGACAGAAACATGGCAAACGATGTTTAGAATCAATCCTCAAGGTGTTTTTCACATATCTATCGATGATAAATCCTTCGTGGCAGTTGACTTTCTCTTCTGAAGAAATGGAACGCGCATGGACCTAGAGATTACGCAATACTTTCGACACAGGACACCGGGCGGACACCTGGTAAATGTAGTCTCTTATGGTCAATCTTCCAATGATATGCCTACCAATACGTCACAATGCTGCAGACACCTTGGAGAAATGACAGAAAGGGCAGGCTCATTCCTGGCGCATTCACAGCCATATAAGGAGACATTGGAACACAGCGCCTTCAGAATCTGGGGCATTTCCTGTATGAAACTTCATCTTGGTTTCGCCTGTAGCATTAGTTCTGGGGCACTCACAGATAATATCTTTGCAGTTTTGGAAACGTCAGAGTTTTTTCTTTCCAAAGCTGTCAATTACATGCATAGTCGAGCATCTTTTCGTGACAAAATATCTTGTTTAAAACGGGAACGTTTTTTATCCAAAAATTAAGAGTGCCCCCTATCTCGAAGAAGTTAATGTTGTAAATGACTATTGTAGCTGGAAATGGCAGATTTTTGATGGAATATCTACATAGGTGTACAGAGGCCCATTATCAGCAACCATCACTCCTGTGTTCCAATGGCATGTTGTGTTGGCTAATCCAAGTTTATAATTTTGAAAGGCTAATTGATCATTAGAAAACCCTTTTGCAATTATGTTAGCACAGATGAAAACTGTTGTTCTGATTAAAGAAGCAATAAAACTAGCCTTCTTTAGACTAGTTGAGTATCTGGAGCATCAGCATTTGTGGGTTCGATTACAAACTTTTGAACGGTAGTGTATATTACACATTTTAGAGTGGCCGTTTATTGTCCCCTGCACAAGTTGGACCTGTGTAAAGATCATGCTTTTTAATCAACTTCTTGAAATGCCACATCTGTCAGGTGGATGGATTATCTTGACAAAGGAGAAATGCTCACTAACAGGGTTGTAACCAAGTTTGTGCAAAAATTTGAATTTTGTTTTGTGCTTATGGAAAATGTATTTTATTTTATCTCATGAAACATGTTTACATGTTGCGTTTATATTTTTGTTCAGTATATCAAGCTATATATATATTTTTTTTACATACTATTTAGTTAGCTAGTTTGGATATTCGGACCCAGCTCATAACACATTTGCACACACAAGTCAAGAGTTAGAATTCTTGAAATAACAAGACTAAATACAACTATACAGAGATTCATTCTGGAGAGCTTTGCATGCTATGCACTTCTGTGGCAAACCAACCCATGTTGTACCTTGATTGCATCTTGTTGCGTTCCTCACATTCGTTCCAGCAGCTGCATAGGGGATTACTTGGGTTTTTATTTAGTCTTTTTTAATAAAAAATGTGGTGTATTTATATTCGAGAGGACCCAAATCCTGTTTGCCTGCTGTCTCTAGGGTGCATTGTTTGTGACAAGAGTCTTAAAAATTAACTATCATGTTTACAGACTAAAAACCTTAAAGACTGTGAAAAATGAAAGCAAATGCAGAACCCCATGCTTCGACTCAGAAATAGAACAAGCCGCCGGCTCCTTGGGGACAGAGGATTCAGCCTCAGAGGAACAAATCCGAAACAGACCCGTAGGGAAATGGACTCTGGAGTTGTGCTGTGTACAGCAGGCTGGTTCATTTGTTACTGGTTGAAGTTGATGTTCATTACAATAGACCTAACTTATTAGTACATTGTTCCTGCCAATGCTTTTTCATACAGAGTGTACAAGGCACAATAAAGGGTTAGAGACTTATTGACACTGAATAACTAGACAGATGTGTGAACATTACTACACTGCAATAAGCCACACAGGAAGTAACGGGCATTTGTGACGGGGTGGGATCGGGGTCAACAGAGTGCTTCAGCTGGCCTTAAACTAGAGAAACAGATTGATGAAGTCTGAGTTTTCGACGTCCTCTCTCTCTCGTTCCTCTGGCCTATTTCTCCCTACCTACCTGGGCCCCTTGTGTGTGTGCTTAGGAGGAGATGTCATTTATAACATTTTCATCCTGTCCCTACACACACACGCAAGCACATGCACTCGCTGATATTCTCTTATTTTCTTGGGCAAGTCAGAAACACCTTCTTATGAGTTGCAGGGGAAAGTGACACAAGCAATTTGCAACTGAACACCCAGCGCCATTACAAAAATAAAGTACGTGTGATATACGGGTATAAATAGCCTGTTGTTATTCTATGTAATAGGGTTACTCAGTATTGCTTCCAGGTGTGGTGACTGGGCGAGTTGGAGAACAGACAGCCAAGGCCAGACACGGCTCTGAAACCCTATGCTTCCCTGCTAGAGAGAGCTCGCGTTCTTCCCACCAACTGTTTGTGTGGAGAATCTAAGGAGCAGATTGTCATTTCATTTCTAGCTGATTTTAACACACACACACACACACACACACACACATCCAACTGCAGTCTCTTTCCCATTGTAATTCATGTGATTAACCTTGTGAGTCCCACCTCAGCACAGCATTGCAGTATCATGTTCATGGGGATAGGGTTTGTATACATTACCCAGATGCATAAAACATCCCCTTTGACACATACACCACACGGCAGGAACACAGGGGTCTGATTTGTTAACATGTAGAAATGGCTGTGACAGTAATGGAAAAGGTTGTTATGAACCCGTAATGAACTGAGAAGTTACAGCTTCCGGAAAGGAGGGAAAGAAGGAAGGAGAGATGGAGGGAGGGAAGGAGGGTGCGAAGGAGGGGTGGAGGGGGTATAATGATTCTGACATTCTAACACAGGCGTGATGTTTTTACATTGATCAGGCCCAGACTGTTTTTGTGTGTGTGTGTGTGCGCACGTGCGTGCGTGTGCGTGTGCGTGTGTGTGTGTGCGTGTGTGTGTGTGTGTGTGTGTGTGTGTGTGTGTGTGTGTGTGCGTGCGTGTGAGAGAAAGAGACTGCGTTTCCACGTAGAGTGTTGAAGTGTATATGCTTGCCGGCCAGTGCAAACAAGACGCCGGTGATGGGTTTTAAACACTCTATTGAATTCATTAGCACGGATTGCTAATCAGTGGGTATTTGAAGCTCTAATGGCTAGTGCTAACATAGGAGTTTCTAAGTCCAAGCCAACTATGCAACCAGATCTCCTAGTTTCCCTTTGACATTTGACGTATTACGGATGAACGTCTATTTTTATGCATTCATTCTCCGTGGTTAAAGGGTTAAACCAGAAACAACTCCAAGCTTAACAGTTTAGGCATTCATTCCGAGTGGTTACGGTTACGGTTATGGTTTGGGGAGCGCTAAAAGGAAATAATGAACAACAATGCGCTATTGCCATCAGGTTTCATCAGTATTCTTAGTATTCTCGCGGCTTGCTCCGAGCGTTGTGAACTGCCGCAGCTCAGTGGTCTGAGCAGCACACCTCGGCTCCGAGCGTCACCAGTTTGTGCCTCGTGCTGGGCAATCGTTTTTAATTAGATGTTTTCAGGAACTTTTCAAATGTCTGAAATCCCACTGTCTGCCCTCTCAATATTACACTCACCAGCTCTATGAAGACACTATGTCCTTTCCAATGGAAGACACAGGGGTTTCAATACCTCGGGATCTTCATAACACCAGATCTGAATAGCCTTTAAGGAAAATTATCTTCCACTCCTGGATCGAATCAAGAACGATCTCCAAACCTGGATCTCCCTCCCAATTAGCTTAGTAGGAAGAATTAATGTCATCCGTATGAACTTCCTCCCTAGACTGAACTACTAATTTCAGATGCTCCCATGCTATCTCCCAGTTTCCTTTTTCAAAACAACTAACCAAAGCATCACCAAATGTATATGGGGCAATAAAAAACCTAGGATTAAGTTCTCCACTCTATCGAAACCTGAATCTAAGGGTGGTCTTGCCCTTCCCTCCCTTCAATTGTACTACTGGTCTGCCCAAATCCGCAACATGCTAACATGGATCACAAACAGACAAGAGTCAACATGGATTCAGATAGAAGCCCAATCCTGTGGTTCATTGCCCTTAAGCTCAATCATATTCATTAATAACTGTGGGCAACATAGCCAAATCCTTTGTGATTTACAGCACCCTACTAGCGTGGAGGGACTGTAAGAAATACCTGGGCATTTCCTCCCAAATATGTTCTCACTCGCCTATAGTAGGCAACCCAGACTTGCCAAAAGCCCTGAGGGATGCCAACTTTAATCTTTGGCATACTCTAGGAATCAGGACCTTTTCAGACCTATTTCATCAGAAAACCACTACATTGAAATCCCTTCAAGAGCTCTGCAGTGAATTCAATGTGCCAAGATCCCATTTTTTTTTAAATATCTTCAAATTAGACATGTAATTTCCTCATTTATTTCCAAGAGGAGGTTCAGAACTCAGTTGAATGAAGTTGAAACCCTTCTTGTCACAGCACAATCCATTAAAGGCAAAATATCTTACATCTATAGACTCCTTTCTGAGAAAGGAGGCTCCTCCTTTACTCCTTTGAAAATAATCTGGGAAAAGGACCTTGGTCTGACTATTAGTGATGAGTTATGGGCGGAGGTTTGCAACAGGTTATACTGCACCTCTACTAATGTCAAAATGAAAGAATCTAATTACACATTTTTGTACAAATTCTATTACACTCCTTTGAGACTCCATAGAATGAAAATAGATATGTCTCCTAACTGTAAAAGATGTACCTCTGAAAGTGGAACCTATATGCATGTATTTTGGAGCTGTAGAGAGATTGCCAGATTGTGGCAATTTATACATACTGCTGCACAGAAAATACTAGATGTACAGTTTGATATGACCCCATGTATCTATCTTCTTAATGCCCAGCAGGACTTTGTCCTTGATCCTGACAAAGAACATTTGCTTATGACTATTACATACATTGCTAAGAAATGTATTCTTCTATTGTGGGCCTTGAAAAGCTCACTTCTGACCTCCACAAGAGACAGCCCAAGTTTGATAAACTCTGGTCTCCACTATTCAACTATATTTCAAACTGGACAGAGTGAATGGGGTGATTAGGGAAATGAGCAGATACATGTTGTGTAAGGTGCTGTAAAATCGAAAAACTAATTATTGGCCCGTCGTCTCAGCGAATACTTGAAATAGCTGATAAGAACCTTGATAGTGCTGCTGCAAGTGTTATATATGTTTTTTATTTAAAAAAATGTTTTATATAATTGTTCTTTGTGAGTACGTGTAGGTATGTAGGATATGTGTGTGTGTGTGTGTGTGTGTGTAGGGGTGTGAATGTATGTATGTATATGTGTATGTGTGTGTATATATAGATATGGGTATATATGTGTATGTATGTATATATATATATATATATATATATACACCAAAACAAAAAGTTATTATTATTATTATTATTTTTAAAATCTTTTATTTTAATTGTATTTATTTTATTTTATTATTATTGTTATATATATATATATTTTTTTTTTAAGCCTGTCACGGTGAATGTGGAATGTGTTTTGTTGGTTGATTGAAAAACAAGAAAACTTAATGAAACTTTAAATTGAAAAAAAAAAAAAAATGTCTGAAATCAAAGTCTATTTCTAGTGTACAGGCTGAACTATGAGCTAGGGGGTACGAGATGGGAGTCTGACATCGTTGAGGAGTTTGAATGGAAACTGACCAGACCCCTACACAGTCCAGTCCAAACCTGCTGATTCGATGACTCAACACACACACACACTCCTTATGTCCCTCCACCCCTCTGTCCCTTCACCCCCTTTTTCTTCCAGACGAGAACAGCAGGTCAGAATAAAAGCAGTGAATGAGTTTATTATTCTGTGTGTGTGTGTGTGTGTGTGTGTGTGTGTGTGTGTGTGTGTGTGTGTGTGTGTGTGTGTGTGCGTGTGTGTGTTTGTCGCCTCCACACCCAATCTCTCAACTATCTCTGGAATGAGAAGTGCTGAGCAGGACATAACAAGGGGCAGGATACTATCACCACGGTGAGACACAGCCAGGGGAGGAGAGAAGGCGTCCCTTTAAGACTGTACTGTAGGAAATATATTACACAGCTCACAAACAATGATCATCGGTTTGTGAAAGTGACTTATGCTTGCTGTAACGTTACTCTGATAATTAACGGGGTTGTGGTTTCATTTTCTGCGGGAGGGAAATATTTGTTTTGGGCTTGGCTTTCTCGATCCCGTTTGGCAACAATCAGCAAACCACTTATGACTGTAGTTGTGATATTTTGAAGCAAACAAAATACCACAAGGACCATGTAATATTTACCCAGAGAACGCAAACAATATCTCATCTCCTGTCACCGACACCACTACTCACAACGGTCCATCTGAAGTTGTATCCATGCTCTATAACTGATCGACACCACTACTCACAACGGTCCATCTGAAGTTGTATCCATGCTCTATAACTGATCGGTACTGTTGTTACCACTTTGAGTGGTTTCATAATAGTAATCTATTATTAGTAGGCTAGTCTAGAAAGTACCTGAGCTGTTTATTGTTTGTCTGTTAAAACACTCCCTGTGTGTGTGTGTGTGTGTGTGTGTGTGTGTGTGTGTGTGTGTGTGTGTGTGTGTGTGTGTGTGTGTGTGTGTGTGTGTGTATCCACTCTTATCTCCCAGACTCCGTGTATCCCCGTCCCTGTGCATTATTTTAGTACTTCTCCATAAACGGCCTCCTCAGTGCCTCCCACGTCGACACCTCGGGCCGGCCGCAAATCCCATCCGTTTTATGAAGAGATCCACATTTTTATGGCAGGATTCACGGCAGCATTACCTCTTCCAGGCAGAAAATCAAGAAGCTGCGTTCCCAGCGCTCCGGTACGCTCCGGTCGCCCCGTGTGTCAGAATTTGTTGTATTTCCCAAATGAGAAACACTGAGTGTAAAGAGAGAGGGCTATTTCCAGAAAACAAAGGAATAATCTCCACATATACACCCTATAAGGGCAAAGACACTAGGGGTTCGTTATCAAACAAACCGTTTTAGACAATTTGTTGAGATGGCTGATTTGTAGGATTTATAAGACTTTAAAAAGTTGTATTATTTTCAGTAATTTTGAAGTCAGTACTGTATGTGTTTCTATATCAAATAATCTATTATCGTAGTGTATATTGGTCCCTGAGGTCATTTCCTTTCATCTATGGTTCTGCGGCTCAAAACCAGTGTATATAGAGGGGATGTTTTCGCTTTATGACTCTGAACGATAAAACATCAACACCCACACTGCAAAACCCCGGAGTGCATGCTCTTAGCGGCCATTTTGTTTTTTCTGGCTATCCGCCTTGTAGGTGTAGTGGGTTATTGCTAATAGAGGCGTCGTTCTCGCTTCTCCCTTATCAGGCAGAGAGCAGTGCCTCTCCTGTTCTCCTCAGCCTAGCAGGGGTCCCTCTCCTAACGCCCCCAAATCCCCTTCCTGCCCCCTTCGCCCCTGCCACCTCCATGGAACCTCAAATCCCATCCCCATGGGGTGCCAACGGTTCCTCTGAGCCTACCCTGCCTACATCACCTCCCCGCACCCCCCTTCACCACTCTTCAACCCCCTTCCCCACTGTCCTCATATTCGCCTTCCTTGAAAAGAGCCCAAAAAAGCACACTAATGTAAATAAATCCCTGTCTCATCTTTCTTCCCCGTCTCTCTTTATCCTTTTAGATATAATGGATGGTAAATGTTGCCCAAATCCATTGCCTTTCTTACCACTGAAGAAACTACCGTCAGCAAGATAACCATCACATTAGACACCATCGGGATATCCTCACAAATCATAATCAATGGACCTCAAATGCTGCCGTGATGGCGCAATCATCACAGATAGAACGCGGCTGCTGAAATTGTCTGGGATGTTTTTCTGATGAATGATCAGATGTACAGTATGTTGCACAGTATGTTGAAATATTAAGGGGTTTTCAAAGCTTGTCCTTCTGGCCCAAAATGGCCATTCTATGAGGAGGGCCGAGGCCCTGGAATGTAGTTAGTGAGGAGGAGACTGGGGAGGATAGACTTCCCTCCAATGAGGACACTATAGGGAACATTTTCATACTGGACCCCCCCCCCCGGATGGCTCCCCAGTGTCCTCCTTCCTAAGTAGCATTCCAGGGCCACGTCTGCCTCATAGGTCACCATTTTGGGCCAAAAGTAACTTACTATTTCAACATACTACCATAAATCTGATCCTTAATCAAAAACAATTGTGTGGGTGGCTGTATCTGTTCCCTCTAGTGTGTCCTCATCAGGGGAGGGAGGTTCTATCCTGTCCAGTAACTCTCACATGACCACTATACACACGAACGGTGTCTGTGAAGGAGCACAGTTCTGTCTGCACATTCATTTTTCTGAACACAAAGTACCTGTTTCCCACATTATTGACACTAAATACTGTACTGCGCGCATTATTCCGGGTTATTATGGTAAAGGGGAATGTGTACTCAATAACCTACTTCCATACCATAGTAAGTAATTGGGGTGTAGACAAACATTTAGACAAAACATGGAGACAAACATTTCTCCTACTACTTTGGCCTGGTGATTTGTTGAAAAAGAAACCAACTAGTGTTTGTTCTCTTCTTTTTTAATGTAGGACGAAGAGCTGATCGCCAGACGCACAGCGAAGCAGCCATACTGGGCTTTCCTGAGAGACCAATGGATTTTTCTCTTTCAAAATATATATAAATCCCATTGGTTCTTTTGATTTTGAAGAGGACCGGATTGGTCAGATGACTTCCATTTACGCGGCATACCGACTCCCTGGTAAGAACGTTTCTATTTGATTTGATTCTATTCACTGAAGCCTGTTAAAGTCATTCCTTGACACTTTACATCAAATGCAATACAATGTTTGAATAATTATTAAGTAGATCGTTCTAATTCATGCTATAAACAAATATAAATGAGAAGGAATGTATTACATGCATTTCAAAACCCCGGTAGAATCCAGTGTCGTTGTAGAATCCATATTTCTGCCTGCACTCACATGGCAGCTCGTATTCCCTGAGACACCCTCTGCTTACGTCACTTCCTGTTGAGAAAGCCCCAGCATTTCGAGACCTAATGAAATGCTTATGACAAACTCAGCTAGCCAATCAGCGTGTGTACAGCAGGCGAATCAAAGCCAGTGCCTTCTTGCGATATTACTATGCACACCAACGCTTTGGTGTGGATGCGTAGTGCACATCACGCCATTCGGGGGCAGAGTTTTTCGGAGTACTAGAAGTGTTTGAAATGACATTGTCCCACATATCACTTTGGAATTATACCCCCTCCATTCTATCTTTCAGAAATGTTTTGACAATGAATAGAGCAGCATCTCAGCGAAGTAGGGCAACGATGGCGGGGTCTGCATTCACAAGATATGCATTTTAGAATGCAAGACATTTTGGGCTGAAGTTATTTGAATAGGCTATTCATTAAAAGTCACCAGTAGTGCATCTAAGTTCATCACTATGTATGTACTGTAATTATATATTGTAATTATATACTGTATTTATTTACTGTAATTTGTTCTGACTGGCCACAGAAGCGCGTCTTCCTCAGTTTGTGACATGAACTGACGTTTTTTTGAACAGTCTTCACTTCACAGGGCTCTTTTGGAAACGACACATATTTTTGGGTTAAGAATTTCTTTCTCTGCAAAGAAAGAGAGAAGGGAGCCTGGGTCAGGTGGTGGCAGTTGAGGGGGCATGGTTCAAATGATGTTTTCACCCGATTGAATGGCAAGAGTTGGAGTATATATTATTGGGCTTTCACGCAGATAATACCGGTTGATGAAAGCGTTGTTTTGATGTGCCACAGCCAGGGCGATAGGGAGGCTGTATTCTCTGATAACTTCATCGCAGCGTGGGGTCAGAACGCTAGTAGAGAGAGAGAGAGAACACAGAGAGAAGGGGATTAAGGCAAGCGCTGCATTTTGGAACCTCAGCCGGAGACCACCTGCTGAGTCACAGGGCCCTGGACTATAGCTACTGTTTCTGATGCTAATGCCATTGTCTGTCTGCCTGCCTCTATCTATCCTCTCTCTATCCTCTCTCTGCCCCTCTCTCTCCCTGTCTCTCTCTCTCTCTCTCTCCATTTCTCTCTTTCTTTCTCGCTCTCTTCCCTCTCTCTGTCTTTCTCTTCTCTCTCAATCTCTCCAGCTCTCTCTCTATTTTCTGTCTCTCTCTGTCTCTCTCTCTATTTCTCTCTCCCCCTTCTCACCCCTCTGTAAGAGAAGAGAGAGTTTCTTCCCCTTTCATGAGGAAGGATTAGCCGGTGGACATTTTTCTTCTTCTACCCCTTTTCAGCAATGCCAAAGAAGAATCCATTTTCCTATTGGTTGCCATAGAGAGTGACATGTACAAAGAGCGTGAACTATACGATTGTAGATGTGTCCGGTGTCCAGTTCTTCCTCCCTTTCGTCACGAGAGAGGAACTTTCAGCGAAAATACAACTTTTAAAAAGAGAAGAAAAAAAGCTATTCAAAGATAATTATCTACAGGAGGGGTCAACTCTTGAAAAAGCCACATTTCTTTCTCTTGTGAATTGGAACTAATGGTTTGTATGGGGAGGCGTAGGGTTAACCGCCGTCTGTGAGTCTATCTGACTAAGGCCTTTTCTCCATCTGGGGGACAGAGGGGATCTGGAAAGCACCTCTTTTTTTTTACTGTCACCGTAGGTGGGAGCTTTTGGGAGCTGAAGATGACTATCAAATGGCGTTTACGTTTACAATGTCGTCACGTTACATTATTTGGCTCGGCACAAGAAAGCATGAAAGTCGGCTAACAGATAATAATAATAAAAAACGCTATTCAAATATTTCCTTACCTCAGTTTGAGTTAGTCACTCATAATATTAACATAACATACAGTATGTACATACTATTATGTCATACCATACAAGGCTATTATTGACCTAAATGGGAGGTTCATACTCCTTAAACGAGGCTATGGATATTGGGCATGTTAAACAGCTGGAGGTTGGGTCTCGTGACCTGTCAAAACGTTATTGTATCACCGAAGCTTTATTAGAAGATCACATTGGGGAGTCAGTCAAACAGTGAGCAGACACTCCCTTGTGTAGCCTATAGGTCTTGTGATATACACCGCTGTAGATGCATCGATATTGCATGTTTCATGGGAGCCAGGAGGTCAGGTCCTTTGATGGAAGGAAGTCAGGTTCAGTCATTTCCTCTAGCATGTCCTGCTCCATGAATAACAGTGGTGATAAATGACTACAGGACTGCGAGCTAGAGGAGACCGTAGAAGGACAGCCGCCACCGTACACCACGCAGGTGTCCAACCACGTCTGGTTCCACTTTACCCAGCATGCAGGAGGAGACGCCAATACCTTTTAGGCTATGCGCTCGCACGACATCGGTAATGTGCAGCGTAGGAGCCTCCCTATCCCTGGAGAGAAGGAGATCTGGGGAGATTTTGGGAGAGTTCAGCAGATCAAGTACGATATCGCTAAGATGTTTAGTGCGCTAAGTCGTGGTTCAATATCCTGTTGTGTATTTATTGTTGTGTCTCTTCATGCATTAAACTCTTTGTCTTGCCTTTTTACCGTAGAATGTAGGAAAAATGTGGCTCCTCGACTGATTCATCGAAACCCTCCAAACACATTAACATGTCAGTTTGGTTTGCTTTTATTTGAGGCCTTTTTGTGATATTCTCTGTAGCGTTTCACATGTTTCCCAGAGCCTTGTCTGCAGTCAGCGGAGGACATCCTCCAACGACGAGAAGGACTTAATTGGCCTGTCAGTCTTTTGATTAGCGCGGACAATGTTTTTCAAACCTCCTCATATTAATGTGTCCCTCTCCCCTCCGCTAGAGACTGGTCAGAGAGGCTTGCTGATCCCTCCTGCCAACTCTAAATAGCGTGTTCCTGGAAAGAGCTCCACATGGGCAATTATACAATTACATCACTGCAGATTCAGACAGATGTCTCATAATATGTCTGAGATGTAATCATTCTTCACCTAATGTGTTTAGAGAAGAAAAATGATCTCAAATGCACACAATGTAGATGTCTTTGTGGTAATGTGGTATGACTCTCAAGCGCACAACAGTTACGACTACTACTACCACTAATATTATTAATACATTCATAGTAAGAATTAAACAATAATACTTGTACGCATTTGTACAATTGTGTGGTTTGCTACAGTATATCTCTGTCTGTCTTTTCAGATAAATGCATGTACTTGAAGGGATTACAACAGTCTTTCACTTTTTCTTTCTGCCCCTCGCCTGGCTGACTGCAGACAGGATTAGTTGTAAAATAAAAACGCTAAGACATATTTTTCACTGTTCTTAGCATAGACTATTCGTCACCCATGAACTCTTTGTTAATCCGTCCTCAAGCGACAATGTCTTGTCCAATAACTGGGAGCATTACTGCAGAGAGATGCCTTCAGAGAACATACCTGACCATTTAACCCGGAGTTAAACTAAAGTGAACTGTGTCCTCTGCAGTGCCACCCCTTTCCTGAAAATACCAGGCTCAGAACGGAGACGGAGACTAGGAAGGGATCCACACTCTATTGTTCTAAGATGGCTGACTGTTTAAAAAAATAACATCTTTCCCTTTAATTGCTTCGAACATAAAACACAGAAAATCCCCCCGCTGCTCAGGGCTCCCAGCCTCCCAGAAGTAGGATTTTGGTCATGATTGATTGTTTACCTCTTTAAATGCGTTGTTGGATGCTAAGGCCAAACTATTATAGTAAAGCTGGGAGGATAGAGGAGAGGGTTGGGGCTGTTCCCTGGCGCCAGTGGTAAAGCCCGTTGACATTGTCATCGACTTAGACTGGCCACACAAACACCCCCTTGAGACACCATTGTTATGGGGGGGGGGGGGGGGGACAGTGGGCAGCCACACTGTAGACTATTCTCTATTATTGTGACAGGTAATGTGATACAACTGTATGATGGTTTTAATAATGATAATTATGTCTTCCTAGCATATAGGCTTTCTATGCTTTCTTTGAAGTTACTCAAGTATAATATTTGGTCATTATAATTCAGCTGTTTGAAAGTCCAACACGGATGATCGCACGTACCGCCTCAAGCCAAAACAAATATTACAGTAGCATATATTTTCTGTTGATAACCATGAATTTGAAAGATGAGCAATTTCAATGTCCAGTTGTCCATTCTTTAGAAGATCCACAGACATATCATGACTGGGTCATTTCATCATCGTAGACTCATTTTCCCAAGCCCGCCAGTGACCAGCCTAATATTATGTCTGAATCCATCTGAACAGTATGAATAGAGACTCATGAATATGTATCTATGTTTCTGAATCATTTTCAGGCTTATCAACTTCAGATTGACAGCAGAAAGGTCACGATTCATAATAATATATGCCATTTAGCGCATGATTTCATTCAAAGCGACCTACAACAGTGAGTGCGTACCATTTTGTGCTGGTGGCCCCAGCGGGAATCAAACCCACGGTCCTGGTGTTGCTAGCGCACCAGGCTCTTACCAACTGAACCACACAGGACCATTCATAGGCTTCGCTGAATGAAAACTGCATAATTTAATTATCTTTCTTGATTTCCTTTATGATTCTTTTAATCCCAGTTAGTGGTCCCAAAAGCGGCCTAATATTGTGATTGGGACTGACAGGGTTATGGAAATGGATGAGATCTGTTTGAAAGGTGACCTTTTAGAGCGGGACTCTCAGGACCCGCGGTCACAATACAGCTGCCTCAGCTCTTTAGTTCCCGTCTCCGTGTGTCACGTCAAAATATCTCCCCCTCATCAAGAAAACAGAAAAACTAGGGCCCCCCGTTCCCCAAAGCAGTCTGAGGGAAATATCAACCATTATCACACCTGAGGCCCTTCTATTCTGATAACATCTAGTGCTACATGCTAATCACACTCTCCCTTTCTAATAGGTGATGCTAATGCTAACTAAGACCCAGAAGGCTTACAGTGTGTATTGGTTCCACATGTTAAGGCCAATCAGACCAAGAGATTACTTCATTACTCAAGGTGCCTCGGACGATTACCCTATGGATGCTAATGTTGCATACACATTATACATGCTAAAGTCGTTTTTTCCTCAAGGTGTTGAAATATATGAACTCTATATGGAATGTAATACTAGGCTGGCCGTGACTAGCAAGTCTCAGTGATGTTATTGAGACACTCAGAGGTGTGTGTGTGTGTGTGTGTGTGTGTGTGTGTGTGTGTGTGTGTGTGTGTGTGTGTGTGTGTGTGTGTGAGCGAGGGAGCCGAGGTAGAGTAATATAGTTATGCTGCCAGTGTTGTTTTAATGTAGACATTACTATGGGAGAAGGCAGGCTAACTCATGCTATAAACTCCAGATCCAGCCGAGACATATCGCAGGGAACTGCAAACTGCAAATGGTCCCTTTCAGAGTTTCTCATCGCTTGTTCCGTTCTGTAAAAACACTTTGTAAGCAGGCTTCATTTCAGAGTCCCTCCATCCATACATTTGATACGTTTTGGGAAAAGCAAAACAGTGCCGTCGCCCCCGTACCAAACTGTCTGGGATTTTTTTTCAATATCTCATGAAATATGCATTTTAGTACTCCGAGTTTGATGATGTCAGGGAGAGGAAGGTGTGGTGAACTTGCAGCGTTTCACAAAGATAGGCGTGTGATTTTAAAACAGGAAAAGCACTGCACTTGCACTTTCACTCGCTCCTCTTTCCAAAGCATTTTCTGAAATGTATTTATCACGAATCAAATAAACAGCACCAGCAGTGACCGCAACAAGCGTGTAAACTTTCAGAAACCATTGGATAGATTTACCCATATCAAGCTCTGGCCATGAACTAGTCAGCTCCCAATGGACGCCACTAAATACTGTAGATGTACTGCAGTCAATTGGGTGCTTATATAGCACCCTATTCCCTATATTGTGCCCTACTTTTGACTTTCACCCTGGTGAAAAGTAGTGCACTGCATTGGTCTTTCTATAAATAAAGGAGCCAATGTCTGACATCAGGGTCAACATTTCAAAATGGTTTGATATACATTTCATATATAGGGAATAGGGTTCCATGTGTGTTTACTTCAGTCTCCTCAAAATGAAATGATGAAAACCTTTTAAAGGGGTAATACAATTGTGTCTTGGCTTCTTCTTCTAAAGCTGTGGTCACCAACCTTTTCTGAGTCAAGATCACTTTCGCAGTCAAAAAGCAAGCCGAGATCTACTGCTCAGATTTTGTTTTACATTAACCTCACACAAACAGTTCTGTAGGAATGAGGTTTGGGCAGTAGGTCTAATACATTATCACAGCATATTGGCTATATAATTGGCCTGCCAATGTTGTTCATCAGACCACATTATATTTCAAAACTTGAGCTTTGATAACAAAATAGATCAATTGGTTTAACACTTGTGAGGCACTGAGCATGAATTGAAATCATTTGCTTTTTTATTTTACTGGACTGAGATCAAATCACGACGCCAGGGATCTTCAGGTCGAAAAGTCGGGAGCTCTAGAAAGATGCCCGAGTTTCCGACTTGGAATTCCGAGTTGGATGACCGTTCAAAACGATTTTTCCCAACCACCTCTCACGGTCCCTGCTCTCTCCTTCCTTTCCTCCGGTGAGACTGATGACCAGAGAGAGGGGACACCGTCTTCCACCTGCTCTCTCCTTCCTTTCCTCCGGTGAGACTGATGACCAGAGAGAGGGGACATCGTCTTCCACCTGCTCTCTCCTTCCTTTCCTCCGGTGAGACTGATGACCAGAGAGAGGGGACACCGTCTTCCACCTGCTCTCTCCTTCCTTTCCTCCGGTGAGACTGATGACCAGAGAGAGGGGACACCGTCTTCCACCTGCGCTCTCCTTCCTTTCCTCCGGTGAGACTGATGACCAGAGAGAGGGGACACCCTCTTCCACCTGCTCTCTCCTTCCTTTCCTCCGGTGAGACTGATGACCAGAGAGAGGGGACACCGTCTTCCACCTGCTCTCTCCTTCCTTCCTCCGGTGAGACTGATGACCAGAGAGAGGGGACACCGTCTTCCACCTGCTCTCTCCTTCCTTTCCTCCGGTGAGACTGATGACCAGAGAGAGGGGACACCGTCTTCCACCTGCTCTCTCCTTCCTTTCCTCCGGTGAGACTGATGACCAGAGAGAGGGGACACCGTCTTCCACCTGCTCTCTCCTTCCTTTCCTCCGGTGAGACTGATGACCAGAGAGAGGGGACACCGTCTTCCACCTGCTCTCTCCTTCCTTCCTCCGGTGAGACTGATGACCAGAGAGAGGGGACACCGTCTTCCACCTGCTCTCTCCTTCCTTTCCTCCGGTGAGACTGATGACCAGAGAGAGGGGACACCGTCTTCCACCTGCTCTCTCCTTCCTTTCCTCCGGTGAGACTGATGACCAGAGAGAGGGGACACCGTCTTCCACCTGCTCTCTCCTTCCTTTCCTCCGGTGAGACTGATGACCAGAGAGAGGGGACACCGTCTTCCACCTGCTCTCTCCTTCCTTTCCTCCGGTGAGACTGATGACCAGAGAGAGGGGACACCGTCTTCCACCTGCTCTCTCCTTCCTTCCTCCGGTGAGACTGATGACCAGAGAGAGGGGACACCGTCTTCCACCTGATGGCGAAACTCGAGTTGCACCGCATCTGCCTCATCACAAATTCATGTTGTTCCTATGACCAGAGAAAGTTAAATATTCCTTAATACTAAAATCAACACGACGAGCTGCTAATAAATATAATCAAATGCAGGGCTATCGATACTTGGCTACTCATTCATTGCAGCTGCAGCCCGAGCGGAAGTACGGAGAAGCATGTTTTGTAATAGTGTTGAATAAAAACAGTGCCAGTGCTGAATATAAACTTAAACTCACTCATAAAAACAGAAGCTCTTTGCTGTATTCGGTGACAGTCTCTGTGTGGTCAGGGTTTTAAAAGTTATTAAATCTTACGTAGGTTAGGAGCTTATTACACTTGGCTGTGGCCAGGGTCATGGAAGCTCTGTAGCCACAGTGATTTGAGCTATCCGATTGGGCAGCGCAGTAGGTGCACTCGATTTAGTCACAGATTTGCCGGTCAGCCGGGTAGGCGGAGTTTGTCTCGTGGGAACACTTTGTTTACCCGGAGCAAGACTTTTGAATCAAGTGCACCTACCGGCAACAGCTCAACACGATTTTAAAAAGGAGCGATCGACCGGTTGGCGACCACTGTTCTAAAGGGTAACTTGGCTCCTAAAGCGTTCAACTCTCTGACGTCTCACAGTAACGTGACAAGCAAGGCCAGTTAGCATGTGTGACTCTGTGAAATAGCTCGCCTGTGACAGCACATGTGAATCAGGAATGTCATGTAATTGGGAGATCGGCCAGAAAGAAATAAAAACTGATATGGTCTCACTGACATGACCTGGACTGAGCTAGAGGGGTCAAAGGTCTGTGGGAGCAGAGCTGTATGCTTTACAGAGTCTAGAGTCTATGAAAATAACAGGTAAAAACCCTCTGGCTAGCCAGCCATATTCACCAGCCACTAAACACAGTTAGGGCTTTTAGTCAGTAAATGTGGATCTGATCTGTGTATGGTTATGTGTGTTTAGCCTCACTATAAGCACTGTGTGTGTGTGTGTGTGTGTGTGTGTGTGTGTGTGTGTGTGTGTGTGTGTGTGTGCGTGTGCGTGTGCGTAGCCCCACCATAAGGACACGGCTTAAGACTCAACCGGGCGCATTAGCAAGAGAAAACAGGCGTAGTGTTTCCCTCCCCAAACCACAGATGAATGACATCACCTCGAGCGCATACCTGCAATTGATTAAACTGCTGTTAAGCGGTGTTCTAAAGTGACTCCAGCTATCTGTTTTCATGCAGCCAAGGACCGTACGATTTGAATTATTACTCGTTTTTGATACGTCGGACTCGGGCCAATAGTTTTTAATGGAATTCTGTTCTTCTATCGTCTGTTACTACAACATTCTGGTGTTTGTGTTCTGGATTTTCAAACATAATATGCCCAAAGTGTACAATAACACTCTGCTTTTTTACCACTTACTGTTCTTATTTGACACATTTATTTGAGAGAGCGACCCTCAGTAAGGGGAAAATAAAACAGAAACGTTATACATTTCCTTTTAAAGGAATGACATGTGGTGTTTCCTTGCTTGGTAGGTAGACATGCACACACACACCCAGGCAGTCAGGGCCCCACTAGGTGGTCCTGGAGGAGACCTGTTGGCTCCTAAGTATCACTGACGTGTTATTATTACCAAATAACATCATAATTCCTGGAGGAAAGAAGGAGAAATGTTCCCATTCTGTTCAAATGTGGTTATAATCATTTGATTTAATACCTGTTACTGTATTACTGATGACTAAAATGTTCGCTGGGAGTTGAGAGTTGAGAGCTGGGAGTTGAGAGTTGAGAGTTGAGAGCTGAAAGTTGAGAGTTGAGAGCTGGGAGTTGTGAGTTGAGAGGAGAGCTGGGAGTTGAGAGCTGGGAGTTGAGAGTTGCGTGACCATTGAAAAAAAGCACTTGATTTTGGCTTCTTGAGGGAATTGAGTAGTCTAGGTACCAGACCAGTTTGTGCGGATCATTCCACCCCTTGTCGTATGCCAAACAAGAGTGGCAAGGAGTGGAATAATAGCACAAACTGATCTGGGACCAGGCCATCCGTTTTGTCACCAAAGCCCCATACACTACCCACCATTGCGACCTGTACGCTCTCGTTGGTTGGCCCTCGCTTCATACTCATCGCCAAACCCACTGGCTACAGGTTATGTAATAGTCTCTGCTAGGTAAAGCCCCGCCTTATCTCAGCTCACCATAGCAGCACCCACTCGTAGCACGCGCTCCAGCAGGTATATCTCACTGGTCACCCCCAAAGCCAATTCCTCCTCTGGTCGTCTTTCCTTCCAGTTCTCTGCTCCCCATGACTGGAACAAATTGCAAAACTCTCTGAAGCTGGAGACTCACATCTCCCTCACTAGCTTTAAGCACCAGCTGTCAGAGCAGTTTACAGATCACTGCACCTGTACATAGCCCATCTGTAAACAGCTCATCTATCTACCTACCTCATCCCCATACTGGTATTTATTGATTTAGCTCCTTTGCACCCCAGTATCTCTACCTGCACATTCATCTTCTGCCGATCTACCATTCCAGTGTTTAATTGCTATATTGTAATTACTTCGCCACCATGGCCTATTTATTTTCTTAACTTACCTCATTTGCACTCACTGCATATAGACTTTTTGTTTTCTTTTGTTCTACTGTATTATTGACTGTATGTTTTGTTTATTCCATTTGTAACTCTGTGTTGTTGAATGTGTCGAATTGCTACGCTTTATCTTGGCCAGGTCACAGTTGTAAATGAGAACTTGTTCTCAACTAGCCTACCTGGTTAAATAAAGGTGAAATAAATTCAAATTCAAATAAATTGAAAAGATTCTCTTACCACACACAACTTGTTTTCGGGTTGATTCTTTCTTTACACACCAGTGTTTATTTACAGTCTTTCTGCTCAGGGGTTCATCATGTTTCCCATCATGTGTGAAGATGTTTAGCATCATCACAAACACTTTGGTTTCAGAGGCTCACTGGCCATGCAGTTCTAAACACTGCTTAGTTATATCACTTTGGTTTCAGAGGCTCACTGGCCATGCAGTTCTAAACACTGCTTAGTTATATCACTTTGGTTTCAGAGCTTCACTGGCCATGCAGTTCTTAACACTGCTTAGTTAAATCACTTTGGTTTCAGAGGCTCACTGGCCATGCAGTTCTAAACACTGCTTAGTTAAATCACTTTGGTTTCAGAGGCTCACTGGCCATGCAGTTCTAAACACTGCTTAGTTATATCACTTTGGTTTCAGAGGCTCACTGGCCATGCAGTTCTAAACACTGCTTAGTTATAAATCACTTTGGTTTCAGAGGCTCACTGGCCATGCAGTTCTAAACACTGCTTAGTTATGTCACTTTGGTTTCAAGCTGCAGTCTGGGACTGGTATATCCATTTGTGGATATGTAAATTAAGGGCATATAGCTGTTTATTCTTGGAGAATACAGTTTAGTTCAACAGCCATAACCCAGAATGTGCTTGTTTTATGAATATGAGAGTGGTTACATTGAGCTCGAGTCCATCAGCAGTTCTATCTAAATAAGTGTCAGCTGTTTGTTTTATCACAGACTTCATTTACATTTAAGTCATTTAGCACTTCCCCTTTAAGCAGCTGTCCATCCATGCTGTTCTAAACACTCCTGTCCTTAGTTACTGTCGTTATGTAGAGAAGCACATCGGGCACAAAATGTTTCCAGGATGTTTCCAGGAGAGATACAGACTCTGATCTCTGTGATCACTACTTTGAAGAGGATGGGTGGAAGCCCAGACCATTTAACACAATCAACATAGCCTCTCCTGGTGTATCATTTTTCCAAGCTCATACTTTACACAGAGGCCTACTGAGAACTCACATGATACTCTAATTACTCTCAATTATACTGCAGTACAGCGTAGACTGATTCAAATAGGATGTTGTCCAAGGATGAGAACTGTGACGCAAAATATTGATCAAACATATAATTGTCACGCCTACTGGTCCCTTCACCCCTCTATCCCTTCATCCCCTTTTTCTTCCAGATGGGGTCAGCAGGTCAGATTAAAAGCAGTGAATGAGTTTATTATTCTCTGTGTGTGTGTGTGTGTGTGCGTGCGTGCGAAACATTACAATCTCAAAGTCAATCTCAAAAGTCTAGTATGTCCCCTATACATTATGCGGTACATGTAAAGCTTGAATCCACTTGTTTAACCCATACCCCTCCAGCAGTCTCTTTCTATGGAGGCTGCCCTGGGTGAAGTCAAGGAGGTGATCCTGGTATCCTGGGTGAAGTCAAGGAGAGGATCCTGGTATCCTGGGTGAAGTCAAGGAGGTGATCCTGGTATCCTGGGTGAAGTCAAGGAGAGGATCCTGGTATCCTGGGTGAAGTCAAGGAGAGGATCCTGGTATCCTGGGTGAAGTCAAGGAGGTGATCCTGGTATCCTGGGTGAAAGAAATCAACCCCGGAAGACTTAACTAAGACAGTGTGGTGGAAAAAAAGGAGTAGCATTTGAATGGGAACGAAAATAGAAGCTTTGTCTCCCTCTGTCCTACTGAGGTCACAGAGTAGGACAGAGGAGGTGAGGTGTCTCATCTCCCATCAATACTGGTCTAAAGACAACAGGGAGGATCACAGTAACCTAGACAGTATACCAGAGAGAAAAGAAGAGAATGGGAGAGAGAGGGAGGGAGAGGGGGAGAGAGGGAGAGGTACAGTATTAATCATTGGGCCTTGTTCCCTCACCTCCCTCTCCCCCTTCCTATAAATGGCACACAGCTAGAGACTCTCTCGCACCAAGCAGCACATATCTGGAGAGATGAGGTCAGGCCTGAAATATATGGTGGCCTGTTGTTGAAGTGATGGAGCTAGAGGGAAATAAAGTGAAGGAATTCATCACCGTAGATAACCTCTCTCGAGAGAGGCCACAGCACACCTAGTATCAATGCTTATAATGTCCTACAGTAAACCAACAGTACAGCCCACCGAGTATCAATGCTTATAATGTCCTACAGTAAACCAACAGTACAGCCCACCTACTATCAATGCTTATAATGTCCTACAGTAAACCAACAGTACAGCCCACCTAGTATCAATGCTTATAATGTCCTACAGTAAACCAACAGTACAGCCCACCTAGTATCAATGCTTATAATGTCCTACAGTAAACCAACTGTACAGCCCACCTACTATCAATGCTTATAATGTCCTACAGTAAACCAACAGTACAGCCCACCTAGTATCAATGCTTATAATGTCCTACAGTAAACCAACAGTACAGCCCACCTAGTATCAATGCTTATAATGTCCTACAGTAAACCAACAGTACAGCCCACCTATTATCAATGCTTATAATGTCCTACAGTAAACCAACAGTACAGCCCACCTAGTATCAATGTCCTACAGTAAACCAACTGTACAGCCCACCTAGTATCAATGCTTATAATTTCCTACAGTAAACCAACAGTACAGCCCACCTAGTATCAATGCTTATAATGTCCTACAGTAAACCAACAGTACAGCCCACCTAGTATCAATGCTTATAATGTCCTACAGTAAACCAACTGTACAGCCCACCTAGTATCAATGCTTATAATGTAAACCAACTGTATAGTATCAATGTCCTACAGTAAACCAACAGTACAGCCCACCTAGTATCAATGCTTATAATGTCCTACAGTAAACCAACTGTACAGCCCACCTACTATCAATGCTTATAATGTCCTACAGTAAACCAACTGTACAGCCCACCTACTATCAATGTATATAATGTCCTACAGTAAACCAACAGTACAGCCCACCTAGTATCAATGCTTATAATGTCCTACAGTAAACCAACAGTACAGCCCACCTAGTATAATTGCTTATTTTAAGGCCATTGCACATACAAGAGTATTGATTATAGTGCTGATGGACGGTGTACATATTGTTTTTCTTATTTGTGTGGAGGTGTAGTAAAGAGCATAGAGGTAGTATGGGTCATATCAATGGTGAAATTGGTACTATGTTGACCGTCAGGTGTAATTTCTGAGTACACTTGTACAGAAAAGTACACCTCTAAATGTGTTTCCAGTGTTATCTGGAAGGCAACATCCTGTTGTGTCCTACATGAACACATCCTGTATGTGGTGAACTGTTGTTCTCCATCTTTAGTCAAGTCATGTGTGAGTCCAAACATGTAATGATACTGTACATGCTGCACCTGTACTAATATATAGAATCTAGTGTATATTCTGTACTAATATATATAATCTAGTGTATATTCTGTACTAATATATAGAATCTAGTGTATATTCTGTACTAATATATAGAGTCTATTGTATATCCTGTACTAATATATAGAATCTAGTGTATATTATGTACTAATATATAGAATATATTGTATATCCTGTACTAATATATAAAATATAGTGTATGTCCTGTACTAATATATAGAATCTAGTGTATGTCCTGTACTAATATGTAGAATCTAGGGTATGTCCTGTACTAATATGTAGAATCTAGGGTATGTCCTTGCACTAATATATGGAATCTATTGTATATCCTGTACTGATATATAGAATCTAGTGTATATCCTGCACTGATATATAGAATCTAGTGTATGTCCTGTACTAATATATAGAATCTAGTGTATATCCTGTAATGTACGTGTTAAAGTGTATATCTTGTACTGTACGTGTTAAAGTGTATATCCTGTACTAATATATAGAATCTAGTGTGTATCCTTTACTGTATGTGTTAAAGTGTATATCTTGTACTGTACATGTTAAAGTGTATATCCTGTACTAATATATAGAATCTAGTGTATATCCTGTACTGTACGTGTTAAAGTGTATATCTTGTACTGTACGTGTTAAAGTGTATATCCTGTACTAATATATAGAATCTAGTGTATATCCTATACTGTACATGTTAAAGTGTATTTCCTGTACTGTACGTGTTAAAGTGTATATCCTGTACTGTACATGTTAAAGTGTATTTCCTGTACTGTACGTGTTAAAGTGTATATCCTGTATGTGCAGCACTCCATCTGGGCTGCATTAGTGTGTGCATGGGCCGTGTGAAATGCTCATCTGGTTTGCGCTGTGTTCGTGTGTGTGTGCCTTTGCATGCGTGTGTGTGTGCGTGTGCGCCCTAGTTGGGAGTTGGCTGGAGATGAGGGGACCCTGAAGCCCAGAGGGATGGACAGAGTGGTGGAGAGAGAGCAGCCTGGTCACTAGAAACGCACGTTGATTTGGGACGTTTGAAAAGGTCCTGAGGACGTCCATACGCTCACCAAAACAACGATGCGACACCACTGGGCTCAAACTCACCACACTCAGAGCCAGAGCACGCTGCTTAGACAGCTGCACCACAGCAGTCCACAATGCTCTTGTAAGCACGGAGAGTACTTGATGACACGACATAAATGGAAACAGAGCATTATTAAAAATGTTTTCGTTTTATGCTTTTCCCAAACCATAGCCCTAAACATAATCACTCTGAATTAAAACCTAAACTGAACCCTTTCATTTGTTTCTGTTTAAACCCTGTTACCAGATGGAATTAATGGATCAAAAATTGACGTTCATCCAATTACGTCAAATCCCGAAGTGAAACTATGAGATCAGGTTGCAGCGAGAGAGAGAGAGAGAGAGATAGATAGGGAGGGTTGGAGAGAGTAGAGAGAGTAGAGAGTGAGAGAGACCAGGCAGGCTGTTGACATTGACTCGTCCTAACACTTCACCAGTCATGTGAAAGATGCTCCGGGAGGAGGGGTTACAGAGCAGACTCACTGCCTCACAGCTACAAACGCATCGTCATTCTGTGTGTGTCCTGTGCATTTTGCTGTGTATACCATTACCTACTACACTATACATGTGTCTGGTCATGTGTTCGTAACAGTATCTGTATACATAGGCTACTTATTTGAGTGCATCTGATCTACCTTCCTGCAAATACAGGGCCTTGCCCTTGCCCTTGCCCTGTGACCTATGGTCAGTAACTCCATTCTGTGCAGGAGGACAGGCAGGCGTGTAGCCATGCCTCTCGCTGTGTCTCTGCCCCTGTCTGGGACCCCAGAGGTCTTGTGCCAAGCTGTAGGCAGCTCTGCTCCATCCCTGGTTCTGGGCAGCCCCAGAGGCACAGCTTCTGGGATCAGCGATGGCACACGTGTCACTTCCACATGTCACTGTGTGTCTCTCTGTCCGTCCGCCCGTCTGTTCCTCAGTTTGACTTATCTCTTATTTTCTGTTGATGGGGAACAGGGAATAAATCTGCATTCTTTTGGTTGGAAAATCAAATGTCCCCCCAGGTGTGTGTGTGTGTGTGTGTGTGTGTGCACGTGCGTGTCTGTGTCTGTGTGTGTGTGTGTTAATGTGTGGTAGTGAGGGAGGAACGAGGTGATGGAGTGGGATAGAGAGATGAAGTGCTTTGATGATGGTGATGTTGCTTCTATCTCACAGTTGGTATGAATGATTTCTGTGTGATTGGACCGTATCTGAAACACCAGGGGTTCTTTATTCTACTTTCTCACTTATTTATTTATCAATCTATCTCCCCTTTCAGCCAGAGCCCATCTATGTCTATTTACCGGCATTGCACAGCACTTTTTTTTGTGATTAGGCTGTTAGAATCAGTGGATGAACGTGTTCTTTTATTCTGAATAGAGTGTACGGAATGATTGATATCGGAGTGTACGGAATGATTGATATCCATAATTGGGAGGTTTTAGACCTGAGAGAGAACAATGTTACGGATAATGGCTTTTAATAGTGGTAACTTGTTGAGAATAGAGTGCTCTCTGAAAAGACTAAATATGATTTGTTTGGTTTCTCAGAGCAATTGAGCAATAATTGAAATACTGGCGCTGACCTAGAAAAAAATAAACAAAGTTGACATAAAAATTCTGAAGTTATTAACGTTAGATATGAATTCCTTCATGTGGATCTTGGGATACGTGCTGCAGTATTTATTTTCTATCCACGTTAGTTCCACTAGTTATACTGGTGTTTTTAGTTTTGCTGTGAAATTATTCACACAATAGCGGTTAGCATTTGTATTACCGGGTTCTAGTGTTTCCTTCCATCGTTCATTCACTATGTCATTAAACAGACAAAAACGGACTTCAAAGGTAGAGTGGGCATTGAATTAAATCCCCAATCAATGTGAAAAACATTGAACTAGCTTCAAACGTTTCAGATTGAGTGGGCCTGCTGTGAAAATGCTAACTGCTATGCCGCAGTTCTCCCCGTGGTTGGCAACACAGCCGTAGCAGCGCGATGTCCATTATGCCCTGCTTCCCAAAGACATGTCCTTTCTACGGGTTTGTCCCTCAGATTAGTGCCAGCTAAATGAATAATACATAGAGAAAGACAAAAAGAAAACACTTTTATATTTCAGAGCAAAAATAATGACTTGAGTATATTGTATTGTACTATATTGTACAGTCCTTACATTGCTTCCTCTTGTATTCCTTGCTTCCCTAAATAGTTTTTTTTTTTTATAGAATAATGTCCAGTTGTAATTTTTCACAACATATTGTAGATTTTATTTTAATAATGTCCTGTCTTTTAACCTATCACCTTGACACTGCAGGGTGGGGCTATTTTCAGTCCGGCCATTACTTTGAATCCAACCCGTGTTTAAACCTTTAAACCTGAAATGGGTCCTTTCAAGGCAAGACCATGTTTCGTATAAGGAGACGTGAGAGAGGTTGAGATGTTACAATCAAATCATGTCATGACCACTGCACCACGCTCACATGCACTAGCTCTCCACCACGCCGCCATGGCAACCAGAAACACATGGCATGCTTCGTTTGGTTTTGGTGCAAGGCAGTACCACCCTCCCACCGGCTCTCACTTCACTCCACCCAACCCCAACCAGGAAGGGAGTAGGGATATTGAGCTGTGTACGTCTATCTACTGCACTTGTTAACCGCCCGGCAACCGGCCATGCACTCAGTCTGAGGTGAGGTATCAGAGGAGGGCAACGAGGGCAAAGCTTGTTAAAAGTTCATCCCTTATGCTTGGCTTGTAACAGGTTGTGTGTCTGGGTGTAGGTCTGTCTCAACAGGGTTTTTAGTTTCATGAGATTCAGTCAAATGTTTTTCAAATCAGGAAAAGACAGACACGGATATGTGGACTAAGAGGTGGGGCTCAGTGGCAAAGCCAAACGGCAGTTGCAACATAACTGTTTCAACTCTAACTTGACCCTTATTAAAATGATGACTCTGCCCCTGAGCTTGTCTGACTGATTTTTACAGTTAAAAAGAGTCGAGGCAGAAGTTATATTACAGGTCGAGCAGGTTGACGGTCTATCTGATATTTTGCTGTTTCCCAGGTCATTATATTGTGGAGAGAGTGTTAAAGAACTATGCTGATTAGGCCATGACATATTTGTTCATCTTAAGATGTGTGTTTGGTTTGGTTAGTTGCAAGAAATATTGGTCTCTATTAAATATTTGCAGGCTTACACACTGAGGGTACAAAACATTAGGAACACCTTCCTAATATTGAGTTGCACCCCTCTTTGCCCTCAGAACAGCCTCACTCCATCGGGGCCTGGATTCTACAAGGTGTCGAAAGCGTTCCACAGGGATGCTGGCCCATGTTGACTCCAATGCTTCCCACAGTTGTGTCATTTGGCTGGATGTCCTTTGGGTGGTGGACCATTCTTGATACACACAGAAACTGTTGCGTGTGTAAAATCCAGAAACGTTGCAGTTCTTGACACACTCAAACCGGGGGCTCGGCACCTACGACCATACCCCATTCAAAGGCACTTAAATCCTTTGTGTTGCCCATTCACCCTCTGAATGGCAGAATACACACAATCCACGTCTCAAGGCTTAAACATCCTTATTTTAACAGGTCTCCTCCCCTTCATCTACACTGACTGAAGTGGATTTAAGAAGTGACATCAATAAGGGATCATAGCTTTCACCTGGTTCACCTATGTCAAGGAAAGAGCAGCCGTTCCTAATGTTTTGTACACTCAGTGTATGTCAAAGGCTGTAAAATATGTGCATATTTTCAGTTTCAGTCAACTGAAAGACACGCCAGACATGACCTCCTGACATTTGACTATTAACATTGGTATCAAAGTCAAAGCAGAAGAACATGTGCACCATGGGCTGCATCTGCATGTTGGCAGGAAAAGAAAAACAGCCGGATTCTAGTAATTATTTTTACTTTCTAGTGGGGTGGCTGGCTGCAATATATGTTCAAATATAATGCTCTGTTTGTCCTCAGTTTCATCTTGTAATATTGCTAGAAAAAGTACACAATTGGTTATTACAGTACCTGGCAGCAAATGGTACAGTACCATGCCATCTCTAAGCAGGCCTAATTATGACAACCTACTTATACAAATATGTGACCGTCAAAATAAAACAACAAAACGATGTATTTCTTAACATGTCATAACAACTGATGTCGGCTGCAAGCTGCTCTGTACTAAACAAATAACCCTGCGCCTATACACCATCCTCTCCAAATCGAAGCCCTAAATCCATTATCCGAGTGTGCAGCCTAATCAGTACCAACGCAGACATCTTCATCTGCTTCGATATCCGTCGCGGAGTCATTTATCACACCGCGACGCAACTCATGGGTGACCCTTACATTATTACCCATATAGTGCTAGATATACATACTGATTGGACGCAGCAGGGGGAACACTGGGTCTTTACATCGACTGACTGCGAGAAGGGGGAGACCCTCCATCGCGCGCAGGACAACAATATCTATGTAGACCCGGAGACCTCTCCGTTCTTATGAAAATACAAAATAGCCACCTTGCTTGTACCGTTGGCGGTCGGAAGAGTGTGAGAAAGTGCCTTTCATTCCGTCGTTTCGTCACGTCAAGGAGACTGACATTTACGGAGGCAGTGGTTCTCTCGGCGCAAATAGGCTACTACAATCGTAACTCGATCTCCCCCTGTTTTGTGTCGTGGTTGGTAGGGTCCTCAGTAGTTACACATGTGTGGTTGTCACTGCTGGACGGTGTCATGCTCGAATCCTCTGCTTCTTGCACTGCGCTTGTCCTCTTCTGTTGAGTGACCAGAGTCTTCACTGTTGTTCCCGGGCAGTGAATATCTGTCAACAGCCCCGTCGGCGACATTGGTATGTTTTATATTTCCATTGAGCTACGGGACTATCCTATCGTTTTGAAATAGCTGGAGTGAGAGTTGTGTTTGCCAGAACCTTTGTTTTATCACCGACTATTCCATTCAGAAAACAGCGACGCATTCCCTAGAAGTTGGAGCATCGTTTGGTGAAGTTTTGACACACCGATACTGAACAACAATGGGATTCTAATCGGACAAATCCACACCAGGTAGGGCCCTAAACTGTACTGTCATGTTTTCATGTATTTATTTTAATATTGTCCAAAATGATAAACACATTTATTAGTCGGGTATTGGTTTGGCTAGTGTTTGCTTCCTGTGAGAGTTGTTGATAAATTACCCGCCGTTCGTGTTTTTACAAGCGCCTGACATGAAAGCTGCAATCGAAAAATCCCATTTAATATTTTGAGGTACCGTTCGTAGCGTATATGTCTGTTGTGACACTTCTGAACTACCTTGATCAGGATAAACTGGCATATGTGCATTTTATTCGATTACGCATTGTTGGACACATTAAAATAGTTCACCTGGTATGTGCGCACGTGCTTAAAATAAGCACAACAAAATATATAGAAATTGCCTTTTGATTGCGTACAGCTGAAGGCCTACAGTAATTTTACGTTGTATTTAATCCATCCACACAACTATATGTCAGTTATTTAAAAAATATATCTATATTTAGCTCTCTGACATTGTTGCTATTTCGCAAACTTGGGAGACATTGCTGCCATTTACGAGTGCCATTGTTGTTGCTCATGTAGATGTATTTACTTCTTTAACTTTCCTGGCAGTGTTAGTTTGTATCCGGTGCGACAAGCGCACAGGTCGATTATCAGACAAATGTATAAAATGGAAAAAATAATACATCGTTGTCTTCCTTTTCTACGATGTCGACAAATACACTATATGCTCCACTGTGTTATTAATACACGGTATCATTACGGTTTATATGGGACCTTTCAAAACACATAACAGTACACTGTAAAAGCTTTCAGTTTGTCATCATTTCTGGGCATACGGTGTTGGTTATCCATAACGTGTGTTGGTTTATTATAAGGGACTAGCCTGACAGATTTATCTCCGTATCAGTAGTCTTAGGGCTCTATTCAATATGTATCGCTGAAGCGTTACAGATTGCTGATATAAATATAAAAGTCATTTACATTGAGCTAACACATGCAAGGTTTTCCGTGAATGCAGTCTCTGCGACCGCTGGAACTTTGCCTTTAATTGTCAATTGCGCTATAAAGCGGCTCTTCAGCGTTACGGATTGAATATAGACCATAGTCTTTATCCAACGGGGATGCCAACAATGCGATATAACAGAATACGCTACCCGTATACCAAAATATTTGAAAAGCATCCAGGTCAAATGTTAAAAATGACTATGAATCATGTCGTTGTCCCTGAGATAGATATGGTGCAGTGTGTGATTTGGCTCACTTCTTTACCCTGTGCCCTTCTTTCCCCCGGAGGCACTGAGCCTGGAAGTCCCTTTAGCCTACAGCAGAATTAAAATGTTCCGTAATTCACATACATTTTAATGTAACCCCCAGGTTAGGCTATTTTAAGATGTGGGGTGAAACGTTGTTTCAGGGGAATATTGGTTAAAGAAACAGCAGGCATGTAACAATGATTTATTAGACAGTCAATAGATACTTTATTGAACATCAGAAACACCAGTTTAAAAGTGTAATGCTATCAAAGATTTTGTAGTTATTTCAGTACATAGAGACTGTTTTCAGTTTTTCTTAAAGGTCAACACTGTCACTTTACAGTTGTAGATTATTTCATTGACAAGGTGTATAAGGTTATATTGCATCTTGTTCTCAGAATCAGCACACCACCGTTAGTCAGTAGAAATAGGAACACACACACACACTAGTATTGTCCATACAACATTTGTTTTAATTCAAATATATATATTTTTTAAACATTGTAAAATTAGATTGCACTCTTATCTCTTTTTTAAAATTTAAACAAGACATAAATAAACCATTTATGGGGGTTGACTCCAGTAGGTTCAGACCAGTGCCCTATAAACAGCCTGGACATGGTGCAGACAGCCAGTGTAGGTAAAACAAAGAGCCGAGGTATCTTCATGTTCTGCAATTGCGGCTGAAAAATGAGACTGAAGATAGAGGACGACGAAAGATTCCTGGATCCTCCTAAATAGGCTTTTGTTTAAACAGGGACTGGGCCTATGGAGTTGAACCAGGCTATAATGTGGCACTGCATAGAGGGATTTGATACACAGTTAGTTAAACTATTATAGTTCAGTCTTGTGTGTTTCTCGGAGAGAGAAAGAGGCCAGATATTTGTTCTGTTCTGTTCAAACTGTCTCTCATTTTCACTCAGGTATTGTACATCTTTTGTGGTATTTTTACTTTATTTTTCAAATAATTGTGCTCACTTTCATTGTGCGAGGAAGTTTTATATTATTTTTTATAACCTAACCTAATTTCTGTGTGGCCATGCTTTGGTTTGTAGCCTGCCGGTCTTCTGAGCAGGCACATGGAGCCTGCCGGTCTTCTGAGCAGGCACAGGGAGCCTGCCGGTCTTCTGAGCAGGCACAGGGAGCCTGCCGGTCTTCTGAGCAGGCACAGGGAGCCTGCCGGTCTTCTGAGCAGGCACAGGGAGCCTGCCGGTCTTCTGAGCAGGCACAGGGCTGTTGTTGGGCAGACAACTGGGTTGTCGTACAGTGTAAACGCGTCTGTTTAGTGTAGTCTACGTCCAGCCTGCATAACGTATGGCACTGACATCCACATACAGTACTGCTATGCGTCCTCTAGATGCCTGCTGGATGTCATTTGATCCTGTGACCCTTCAGTTATATAACTGAAATTGTTGCAAAGGGGAACTGTATGATTAGCCTAGGTAATCAAGAACGATAATGAAAGATATTTAATTGCCTTTTAGTGAGGGAATTACTCTATTTCAATTCTGCCTTAAACAATAATCTTTAAGACCAATATTTTGAAGGTAACAAGCAAAAGTTAGTTTGTTAGAAATGAAAAATAAATGTATATTATTTATGTCTAGATTCGAGGATCGGATCATGATGTATTTGACACAACTTCTTTGCAGAAGGTATTTTCTTTATGAAACTACCCCTGGTAGGCATTATTCAGAAGAATGTTTCTATTGCTGCGAAACAAATGGTTCCCGGGTGGGTGGAGGGTGGTGGGGTGGGCTAGAGAGCTGTGAGGTGGGGTGGAGGGTGGTGACGTGGGTTGGGGTGAGGTGGGGTGGAGAGCTGTGAGGTGGGGTGGAGCGGGGTGAGGTGGGGTGGAGTGGGGTGAGGTGGGGTGGAGCGGGGTGAGGTGGAGTGGTTGCGAGGTGGAGTGGGGTGGGCGGGTCGAATTCATTTGAAGTGCAGTCGTAATCAATTTCTGCACTAGGGGACGTCGATCTCCCATGTCCAAAAAAATCAGATTTTATTAGTTCACATTAACTCTCGGTTGATTGATGGGATCACTTTGGAGATCTGAGGTTTCATTTGTTACTCATACGTAGCCAGTGATTTAAAAAAAAACTCATGACAGGGCCTTTGGTGGCGGTTGTACAGGGTACTTTGGAAGGAGAGAAGGCATCATTTGTTACTATAATGATGTTAATAAAGTCCCGTTTGGCCGTCGTGATCCTCACTCTAAATCCATGCCCAGGTGTGACCGGTTGAAAGACGGTTGCCACTTGTCATTCTGATCGCATCAACAGTGTGTGTTCTTATTCAGGAGTCGCCGTTACTTCCCTGTGTGCACCAGATGGTTTATTCTGTGTAAATATAGCCTCTAATTCATTTTTCAGTGACATATTGAAGTGTTAATTCTGTCAAATGTGCATAAGCTTCATTAATACTATCAGATCAATGCCGTTTGAACAGAAGACCCAGTACTTCACCTCAGAGGCTTGCCAAACGATAGGGCAAGAGAGATACGTCGAGGCCTGTAGAAGAGAATGCCTCCTCTCCGTAGACAGACTGTGGGAATGGTATAGCAACCATGAAAACGGAAGCGAGGCCAAGGTAGAGCGCCAGATGTATAGAAGAGAAGGGAGTAAGGGAATAGCCACCAAGGGCATGCACAAGGCTGATTCACCAGCAGCTTGTTAAGTGTGGTGCGTGAGCAGTGCAGCAGAGGAGAGTAGCGGCACCGAGCGCCACACTCTGCCTGGAATAGCGTGTTTCATTGGAGCAGGGCTCATTGCAGCCCAGCCATGCTGAAACGGGGGAGGGTCGGGGGTGAGGAGAGAGGGAGGGAGGAGGAGATGGGGGTAGAGGAGAGGCTCCCTTCCGCCACGGGCAAGCAGTGCACAGTGCACACCAGCCCCAGCCAAGCTCTCGAGCAGCTCCCAGCTCACTGAGTTGAGTGCACTTGTGAAGTGGTGGCGTGGTGGGACAAGGAAAGAGAAATGGGGGACAGCTCCTCTGTCTGTCTGGGACTTTGTCAATCACAACATATCACAGGGAGAGATTGGAGAGGGGAAAGGTGAATGTTTGTGATTTAGTGAAGGCCCCCCCATTTATTTAATACACACACAAGCACACACACACAAAACTCCCCCTGACACATACCGGCCCACCGTCCTCCCTCCCTCCCTCCCTCCCTCCCTCCCTCCCACTCTTCGAGGGAGGCAATTTGTTATGATAGCAGCATGAGAACCTTAATGAAAGGCAGCTGTGTGTGGGGATGTTATTCTGGCCCAGTGAAACCCCCCACCACACACACACACACACACACACACACACACACACACACACACACACACACACACACACACACACACACACACACACACTCTCCTCAATACACCTGCTAAAACACATTTATGTATTGCTCTGTTGCCAGTCCGATGGCGATGGCTGCTGATGCAATGAACAGCACTACAGAGAGTCAATGTATTATTAGAATGGAAACCCCTCTGTGTGTCTCTGTAATGATGCACAAGCATACACACACACACACACACACACAAATACAAACACACACACACACACAAATACAAACACACACACACACCTGTCCATCTCCAACCGCCAGATTTATTTTCTTCTTAACATCAGCCAATTGTCTTTCCCTATGAACCTCACTAAAATATTTATGGACTCCTCCCTTTCCAGGCACAAGGCTTTGACGGCATTATGTCAGCGTCTAAAATGATGATGGATTTCTTTGTTGTTGTTGCCATCTCTGGTACATGTAGGCTCACTGTAAACACACGTTGTTCACAATATCTAAATATGTAGGATCATTTTTGGAGCTCTGGTACATGTAGGCTCACTGTAAACACACGTTGTTCACAATATCTAAATATGTAGGATCATTTTTGGGGGCTCTGTTACATGTAGGCTCACTGTAAACACACGTTGTTCACAATATCTCAAAATGTAGGATCATTTTTGGGGGCTCTGGTTCATGTAGGCTCACTGTAAACTGGTTGTTTCACTGTGGAGTTATGTGGTTGGTTGGACAAAGATAGTTTGACAACAAATTGTATGTGTAAAATATGGTTCAAACATATGTTTCTTCCAGAAGTTTGACGAATCTCTTGTGTTAGATGGAACCATATGGTTTGATGTGAAATGAAAATGTGGTCTGTGAACCAACAATGAATAGAGATCTGGAGGTGTCAAAGTGTGTTTGGTGCGACAACAAAAAATAAAATATGTACTCTTTCCATTGGCTCGACAATGCTCAATCCCGCTTGCGCTGTCCCTGAATTTGATGGTGTTTGGAACACAACATCCTGGTTCTCCCTTGCAGAATGCCTGCTTTGGTGCTTACTTTTGTGCCATTAAAGTGTTGCAAAATGCTATTGTCAGTTCTTATTGTTACCTGCTTAAAAATATTTAAAAACCCAATTTCATAAATCACGTTTTCAGTGCAAACAGAATGGATGAAAAACCTGTAACAGAATATTCGACATGCGATACAGCTCTTAAGACACTACTTATTGACATATTATGTCAGTGGACCATCCATGTACCTACAGCCAATGGCCATATTGACACACATTAGAGGAACGCTCAACTGGAGTTGAGACATTGACCCTCGGCAGTGAGCGTCTATGCTAGTTACTTGCTGTGATGGGGATGTAATGAGGTGTGTGTGTGTTTGTGAGTGTGTCTGAACGCCAGTGAGGGCAGTGGGGCAGGATGGGGCTGCCCAGAGTCCAACTCCTGGATCATTTGTCCTGAACCTTCCTCCCCACACTCCACACCTCACCTCCAGGCTCATTTAATCCATGCACACGCTGAGCAAAATAATTGAAATGTACACACTGTGGGTGTCGCTCCACTGTGTGTGTGTGTGTGTCGCTCTACTGTGTGTGTGTCGCTCCACTGCGTGTGCGTGTCGCTCCACTGTGTGTGTGTGTGTGTCGCTCCACTCTGTGTGTGTGTCGCTCCACTGTGTGTGTGTGTGTGTGTGTGTCGCTCCATTCTGTGTGTGTCACTCCACTGTGTGTGTGTCGCTCCACTCTGTGTGTGTGTGTCGCTCCACTCTGTGTGTGTGTGTCGCTCCACTCTCTGTGTGTGTGTGTGTGTCGCTCCACTGTGTGTGTGTCGCTCCACTGTGTGTGTGTCGCTCCACTGTGTGTGTGTCGCTCCACTGTGTATGTGTGTGTCGCTCCACTGTGTGTGTGTGTGTTTGTGTCCCTCCGCTGCTCTGTTGCCTCAGGGGTCTCCTGGTTGTGTGTGCGTTCATGAGTATCATCCGTGAGATAGCGCGAGTTCCACCATTATTAATTGACCCTCCAGCGTCAAGCAGAACATGTACCATTCCCCAGCTGTTGCATATATAAATCCCAATGGTTAAAGATGTACGACATGTACATCCTTTACTGAAAGGTCTAGTGGTGTATCTCTCCCAGGTGTCTGAGATGTACAGTAAGATAAATAATAATAATAATAATTGAAAAATGTAAAGATTTTTTATTTTCTTTGTGTTATGTTTGAGGTGATGTTTCTTTGTCGTCTTTGTCTGTGTTCTAAAGAACTAGTATGGCGGTACTGTTTGAAATGGAACATGTATTTATAGACCTTAATGACTGACTTCTGTATTTTCCTGACTGATGTTTCCTCATAGTACAGTATGCGAAGTATACTTTCCTCACACCGCCCTGCTCCATTCGCTTACCATGCTTCCTCCGTAACCATTTCTGATTGGCTGCTGGTCTTCCTCCTGCCCAATATTCCGTCAGGCGCGTAGGATAGGTCAGCTCAACACCATGTGACCTAGCCCCTATTCTGACGTACCTGTTTAAAATCTGGGCGCTGCTCGCTCACAGAGGAACCCTGCTGAGCGACTTGTGTACAGTCACAGGAGTACTGTACTGAATATGAGTAGCCTACAGTCACAGGAGTACTGTACTGAATATGAGTAGCCTACAGTCACAGGAGTACTGTACTGAATATGAGTAGCCTACAGTCACAGGAGTACTGTACTGAATATGAGTAGCCTACAGTCACAGGAGTACTGTACTGAATATGAGTAGCCTACAGTCACAGGAGTACTGTACTGAATATGAGTAGCCTACAGTCACAGGAGTACTGTACTGAATGTGAGTAACCTACAGTCACAGGAGTACTGTACTGAATATGAGTAGCCTACAGTCACAGGAGTACTGTACTGAATATGAGTAGCCTACAGTCACAGGAGTACTGTACTGAATGTGAGTAACCTACAGTCACAGGAGTACTGTACTGAATATGAGTAGCCTACAGTCACAGGAGTACTGTACTGAATATGAGTAGCCTACAGTCACAGGAGTACTGTACTGAATGTGAGTAACCTACAGTCACAGGAGTACTGTACTGAATATGAGTAGCCTACAGTCACAGGAGTACTGTACTGAATATGAGTAGCCTACAGTCACAGGAGTACTGTACTGAATGTGAGTAACCTACAGTCACAGGAGTACTGTACTGAATATGAGTAGCCTACAGTCACAGGAGTACTGTACTGAATATGAGTAGCCTACAGTCACAGGAGTACTGTACTGAATATGAATAGCCTACAGTCACAGGAGTACTGTACTGAATATGAGTAGCCTACAGTCACAGGAGTACTGTACTGAATATGAATAGCCTACAGTCACAGGAGTACTGTACTGAATATGAGTAGCCTACAGTCATGGCAATACTGTATATGAAAAAGCTATCTGTGAGTGACTGATTAAAAAACGCTTTGGACAAGAGCTCAGCTTGAAGGTAATGAAGTGATTATTCTCTCTGTAATTTGAATGTAATGTCTTAGTTTCAGACACCAGACACTCTGCACGTTCTTTGATATATGGTGCTATTGATTTGAATGTGTTCAGGTAGGCTAGAAGAATTGACGATAACATTCAGTCATTGAAAATCGCGATTTCCCTTTCAGCACGGCTGATATTACAGTGGTCTTGTGGAGACATGATGCTTTGAAGCGTAGCTTCTCTTATTTATGCCTGCTTTTAATCTCTCTGAACTCTGACCTTTTCCCTTTCACAGCAGAGATATGTTTGACCTGTGTGTTTTCCTCCTCCAACGTTATTTCTCGTACGTATCTGACTTGTTCTTTCACTCAGCAGAGCAGATCTTTTTGACCGGCATGTCGCTGCTCTGGCGCTGGCATTTTTCACGTTCCACGTCTTGCATTCCCGTATCTCTGCTCATGTCGCAATCTATATTTGATGAACGCTGCAGTAAATAAACGGTTGGTCATGAACACAAACATGAACCGTGTTTCCCCCATGGTTTTCCTACAGTCAGAGGGAGGGGGGCTTGGGGGTCACAGAACGGTGAAGCAGACTTGTTTCGATCAAGCTATTATTCTTCTCTTTTCTTTGTGGCTGAGCCTGGGTCTGATACAGCCATTCAGTTCAGTGAGAGCCAGGGCCGGAGCTGAGGCTATCCCACCCTCGTTTTTTGGAGAGAGATCAACATTCCTACAAAGTCCAGCTTTGTGACCAGAATGAGTAGAGTAGACTGAGACTGAGACGCTGTAACCTCTTCAGACCAAAGCCGAGCCCGCCAGCCAGCCAGGGACAGATATGTTCATTAAAGCGACAATAGATTGGGGGGGGGGTCCCCCCTCTCTTTCTCACGTGCACACACGCACACAGACACAGTCAAACACACACACACTATCCACTATCCAGACGACATGTTTCTAGTGATGGGGGGGCGATACAATTACATATTGGGATATAATATATTATACTTGGCTGTACCGGCACCAAAACTCCTTCATGGCTTGTTCTCCATCTTCTTTATAAATAGTGAGACAAGATGTTTGCAACACTTTTATTTCCCTGACTGATGAAAACTCGTTTTCTCATGGTCTCTCTTGTCTCTCTGCAGCAGACATATTGTGAGCAATATGTTTGGAACATCGAATGGCGATACATATTGTATCGGCATCTAAGTATCCTGACAATTCAAACCGTACATGCTTCCTCAAGTGCTCCTCCCCTGTTGTTGTTATAACGACCGACCATAGCAGTTGAGCCAAAGTGATCATGGCAGGTGTAATTAGAGGATGTATCCCAAATGGCACCCTGTTCCCTATGTAGAGCACTACTTTTCACTATCGGGCCCACAGGAGTGCACTATATAGGTACTAGGGTGCCATTTGGGACACAGAGAGAAGAATGTGACCCTTTGCTCTCGTTGAGAATGAGTTGTTTATACATGTTCTTGGATTGGGTTGGTTTTTAGCAATTATGGAGAAAATGGTTTGAAAATATTTATTTTGCTATTGTGGTTAGATTAGCTTTGTGTGGTTAGGCTACATTTAAATTATTTTGCTCAGCGTGTGCATGGATTAAATGAATAAATCATTTATATATATATATATATATATATAAAAAAATAGGCCTGCTGCATGCATACTGTTTTGATCTCTGTTACAGTCTTCTACAATTTGTAGTCTGCAGTAATTCATTATTGTTATTATTACTGAGAGAACTCCAGAACTGTTTACATGGGTTCACATGGGCCCAGGTTTGTTAATGGCAATGGGAGCCGTTTTTGGAGAGCTTTCATGTGTGTTTGACTTCAGTTTATGGGCGTCTTCAGTTGGAATTCAACATCCCACACATTTTATCTGTTTAGAATTTTCTGCAGCACCACAAAGATATAGAATTGCACCCTTCCTCAAGTCTACGTGGGTGGATTGGCATCCAGGTATCATTTTATGTCTGGCCAATGGTTTGGAATTGGGAATGAGGCTTTGCTTCTGATTGATCATAGGCAAATCAAATGTCACCTGGCTCGGAGTGGTGTGCTTCTCAAGTACTGAATTTGGCAAGGAGATGCTGCTGCTGTCGGTGGAATGTGTGTGCGTGTGTGGATAAGAAGGGAAATAGAAAACGAAACGAACGACACTTGAAAGAAATAATGAAGGTTATTGAAATGGAGTGTAATACATCTTGCATATTGAGCCCCGCTACTTGTTAAATTGACAGGCCCTAACCAGAAAGAATTTGCCTGATGGATGATTTGGGTCCGTCTAATGGCTACAAGCACTTGAAAAATGAAAACATCGACCCATCCGCTCCTCAAGTTTTCCATAGTCTTAATGAGAACTAGTGGTAAGGAAAGAGAGAAATAGGTGGAGGGGGGAAATGAAAAACTAAAACTCTGGCTGCTAAGCTATCTCGGGCAGCTAGGCTAACTCTGGCAGCTAAGCTATCTCAGGCAGCTAAGCTATCTCGGGCAGCTAGGCTAACTCTGGCAGCTAAGCTATCTCGGGCAGCTAAGCTATCTCGGGCAGCTAGGCTAACTCTGGCAGCTAAGCTATCTCGGGCAGCTAGGCTAACTCTGGTAACTAGGCTAACTCTGGCAGCTAGGCTAACTCTGGTAACTAGGCTAACTCTGGCAGCTAGGCTAACTCTGGCAGCTAGGCTACATGTGTGTTTCAGTTAAACTTGAAATGTTGGACACGTCTCCCAGTGGTATAATATAATAACACACGGTTGGGGAAGGTGTATTTTTCTGAACCTTACCTCCTTATTCCACCAATTCAGATCGAAAATATGAAAAATGCACCTTCCCTAAACGTGTGTTATTATATTATACCACTGGGAGACCTGTATGGTTTTCGGTACTTGTATATATTGTCTCAATGTCCATTTGAACACCAAAATTGCAACAAAAAAAACAATCCACTGATTTCTATTGATTTGATGGTAGCTTTGGGCAGGGTAGCCTAGTGGTTAGAGTGTTGGACTAGTAACCGAAAGGTTGCAAGTTTGAATCCCCGAGCTGACAAGGTACAAATCTGTCGTTCTGCCCCTGAACAGGCAGTTAACCCACTGTTCCTAGGCCGTCATTGAAAATAAGAATTTGTTCTTAACTGACTTGCCTAGTAAAATAAAGGTAAAAAAAAAAATATATATATATATATATATATAGGCTAGATACCAGATAAGGGAGAGGGAATTATTGGAAGGATATGACCCTTAAGTCTGATTAGAAACACACCATACCAGATTTTTTTGTCTTTTAAAATACATTTAGAAGTGACATTCCTAAAATGGAAAACGGTGTCTATGCATAACCATATGGGAATTAGTTTTACAGCCCACTGCTAGTTCCGTTCCCACAAAAAGTGTGATCAAACAATGGTTCCAAATCCCCTGGAATTGACTGTGTTGGTTTTGCTGAACATTTTTCTCTGTGTGCTCACGGTGGTTTTAATCTAGATGTCAAACATCTTGATAAAGCTGGGGGGTGTCCTTGACTGATCACAGCTTTACAGAGGTTGTCTAGTGTGGGACATCTCACACATTTGACAGACACATATCCTACAGTAGATTATGTTTTACACCTTATAATAGTCCTGGGCCTATATTTGCTTTGAGATGTCCTTCTAGAATATTCTACAGTGTGTTTTAAGATATTATTATAGACCTAGGCTTATTCATTTTGGTATATCCCATTCTGTGGCCTTTACTTAATGCCATTCCCTGTAGAATGAGTGCCTGGCTGTTCTTATTGCCACATGTATCTTCCAGTTGATTGGCTCGGAGCAGAGGAGGGATCAGTTGATTGGCTCGGAGCAGCAGTGAACAGATTGAGTGAGTGTGAAAGGCGTAATGGAGGTTATGGAGAGATAGGCGATATGAGAGAGAGAAAGAGAGAGCTAGGGAGAGGGTGTTGAGAGACAGAGAGAGAAAGAGAGAAGGAAAGTAGAGCTCCCGACCGACATGTGAGGAGGCTGAATGTCACACGTCTCGCCCCTCTGTCTCGCCCCTCTGTCTCGCCCACCTCTCAACCCGGCTGCCCGCCCGCTGCACACATGACATGCTGCGTTCGTGCTGTAAATTCATCTGTACTATCTCTGAGCAGAGCCTGGCACCACAGTCTGTTCTCTCTCCACACAGCCCTCTATGTCTTTATTTATCTCTCTCAATCTCTCTTGCTCCCTTTGTCTCTTGTGCCATCTTTCTATTTCTCTCTCTCCATCTATACCCCCCTCCTCCCTTCCTGCCTTACCTGTCCACCTTCCCCTCTCGTCCCACTACTTTGGCTGAGGCTACTGTGAAAGCAGTAATGGCAGCTGCTGCATCATATCAGGTGTGCGTGTGTGTGTGTGTGTGTGTGTGTGTGTGTGTGTGCGTGCGTGCGTGCGTATGTGTGTGCTTGTCTCTAAAGTGTGTGTTGTGTGTGGTGGTGTGTATTGCCTACCTACCAGAGTCTAGTTTTTGTCTTCCCAAATTACCCCTGGTAGAGGTGTCATGGCAGCTTCCTGTACGGCCATTATCCCAGCATGCTCTCAATTACCTGCTCCAAAGTATGCTCCACACACACACTTTTCCCTACTCAAAATCATGCCAAGAGAGGGTGATGACCGTATACCATTTGTCCCCCCCCCCGGCAGGCGTCAGGCGGAGAGAGAGAGAGGAGAGGAAGTACAAACTGCATCACGGTGGCTAATGGTCGCTCCCGCTCATCATGGCTACCGGCTGAGCGAACGGAAGTGAAGGACAATGTTTTTTTATTTTATTATTGGCATGCCACAGATTTGCATTCTCCCACAAAGTGTATTCCAATGCAATTAAGACTGCGACATGGAGGTGGTGCTGCAGGCTAGGTCAAGTGGTGTGTGTGTGTGTGTGTGTGTGTGTGTACCTCAGTGATGTGGTGTCCACCTGTCTACCGTCGCCTGCTGCTCAGAGACAGTTTGACTTTGGTCTCCTCTACAAGGGTACAGTAGGGGATTGGCTGTCAACTGTCAATATCTTCTGGTCTACTTTCTTCTAAAACTGTCTAGTCTGTGGATTTGGGCAAGAAAATGGTCATGTTTCATCATCTTTACATAGACAGGTTGTTGTTTTTTATACAGCATCACAGGGGTATTGCCTCATGGCTTTTCTTATAGCTGTGACTGTGTGTGCATAGATACGTGTGTGTGTGTGTGTGTGTGTGTGTGTGTGTGTGTGTGTGTGTGTGTGTGTGTGTGTGTTTTGTCGCTGTGCCCCATTCTCTGAATGTCGCTGGAGCTGGTAGCCTGCCTTGGCCTGTATGACTTCAGTGGGGTGGAAACATGGGGATGCTCTCTGCTCTCTCACAGAGGAGTGCCTTGTGGCTCGGTAGCTTTCAACACACCCACACACCGTCCCTCTCACTCGTGTGGCTCGGTAGCTTTCAACACCATTTCATCATTAAGTGTCTCTTCCTCTGGGTCCAAGCATCTCGTCACTCTCTAGTCTCTCCAGACCTTCTTGGCTCACACATGGATTCCTCTTCTCTCTTCTCTTCTCTTCCCAGGCCTCATTGACTGCGTCCCAAATGTCATCCTATCCCCTACATAGTGCACTACTTTTGACCCTAAAGGCTCTGGTCAAAAGTAGGTCTCACTGTTGACGTGGCGACAGCAGATGCATAAGCTACAGGTGCTGGTACTTTCCTTCTTTCATTCTCTCTCTCTCTCTCTCTCTCTCTCTCTCTCTCTCTCTCTCTCTCTCCTTTAGCTCTCCTCTATCTCTCCTCTATCTCTCTCCCTCTACCGCTCCTCTATCTCTCTCCCTCTGTCCCGCTATCTCTCTCTATCTCTCCTCTATATATCCCTCTATCTATCCTCTATCTACCCTTCTATATATAATTCTATCTCTCCTCTTTCTCTCCTCTATCTCTCCTCTATTTCTCTCTATCTCCCTCTCTCTCTCCTCTATCTCTATCTCTCCTCTATTTCTCTATATCTCCCTCTCTCTCTCCTCTATATCTCCTCTATCTCTCCTCTATTTCTCTCTATCTCCCTCTCTCTCTCCTCTTTATCTCCTCTATCTCTATATCTCTCTCTATCTCTCCCTCTCTCTCTCCTCTCTCTCTATCTCTCCCTCTCTCTCCTCTCTCTCTCCCTCCTGGGTATTTCTGGAGAAAAAGAGAAATTAAATAACCCCTGTTGACTTTTCCTAAGTGTCCAAACCTGTCACTAATTCCACAGAAGAGTGTATGATTATTGTCATTTCCTTCTACAGTTCTAAATTACCCATAAATGAAATGTTACCACCCATGGTGAGGGAGAGGGGAGAGGAAGACAAGATTTTAGTGATGTCTGTCAAAGTGGAAAGTTACTCCTGTAAAATGTCTAGATATAGCCTGATTTAAACACTGCAGTAATCAGTATAAATTGTAAAAAAATAATAATAATGGCATTTTGCTTTTCCAAGGTATTTCCTGTACT
>NC_088406.1:68910423-68915423 GCF_034236695.1 Oncorhynchus nerka | reverse complement strand
GAGAGGGACAGGCTGAGGGATAGAGAAGAGAAGGAAAAGATGGATGGCTAAAGGAAGGAGTAGTGACTGAGTAGAATATGTAGAGCGAGAAAAAGAAAGCAAGAGAGTATTGAAAGTGAGAGAACACTATAGAGAAATGAATAGAAGTGCATATATATGTTAGTGTGAGAAAACGAGGTTTGAATGAAGCTGAGAATAGGACTTGCTGACAGCTTTTATGTAATTTAATCTCACCATCTGGAGGAAAATAAAAGTCATTTGAAGTGGTCTGGAGAAATGAAAGTAGATCCGACCAAAGCGGCACTTCTAGGAACATTGATATTCTGGAATGTTGAGAGTGGAGGGGCCCAGCCGTGGAACACCCAGTATTCTAACTGCTGGCCCACTCAAGGCTGAGAGCCCCTTTGGGATGACACAAAAGATTCAACCTGTGTTGCAACAAGGTGATTAAAAAAACTGTTCATCTTGTTGATTGCGTTCTCTATAGATATTTACCCAGACGAGATGTGGCGGCTTTACAATGGTCTTTGTGCCTGCTTTGTCCTGGGAAAGGTGTTTACTTACACTGCTGGTCGAACAAGTTGAAATTGAACAGATCCAGAAGCAGATTAACCTTCCCCAAATCCTAACTGTAACCATTAGGGAAATGAAAATATAGCCTACCCAAGACCAAGGCTAAAGGCAACTTTAATCCCTTCAATATTAGTGTAATTGCTTTCAATAGAAAATAAATGGAAGTGAAATACATCACATTTGTAGCTTCTTCCCTAACAAAATAGTCCTAGTGATGAGTGAGTTGAAGAAACAAGACCTGTTATGGGGAGAGTAATTAAGCAATAAGGTCCGAGAGCGTGTGGTATATGGCCAATATAACACGGCTGTGGGCTGTCCTTAGACACGAGATGATGAGTGCCTGAATACAGTGTGATATATTGGCCATATACCTTACTGCTATTATAAACTGGTTACCATCATAAATAGAACAGTAAACAAGTATTTTTGCATCATATATTGTCTGATATCCATACAGCTGAAATGCTGTTTCAGCCAATCAGCATCCAGTACCCAAGCTACCCGGTTTATAATTACAGAACTAATCAGACCTCGTTGTTGAAAATAACTGCTTTTTTAAATGACTGGTGTTGTGGACTGTAATTGTGAAAACAGAAACGTAGCACGCCATACAGTACACACACACACGCACACACACACAGTTCAAAGAGCCTCCTAATGAGATGCAAAGTAATTAATAGCAAAAAAATCTCATTGGAATATTGTTTTGTAATTATAATACCGTTAATCAGCCGCAGTTAACGAACGTCGGGCTAATTGATGACTAGGATGCTCTGTGTAGTGCAAACGAAATGGGTAGCTAGAAGTATGCCTATATTTCATCTGGGTCGAAGATGGGCCTCATGTCAAGATCACCTTTAGTGAGTTAGCACCCTAATCACACAGCCATTAGGATAGAATGACTGTCGCCCCTCTGCTATAGTCCTCTTATGGTAAGGATATCCCCAATGGAGTGGCACCCTGATTATTTGTGGGCTTATTTAGCCAGCCCTACAATTGATTGGACTTTGGCCCATTGTCACATGGGTACTTGTCTGTTGCACGTGAAAATTGGGATTTTGCAGAAGTCGAGTCACAATACCTCTTCAAATATGTGAATTCAGAACATATTCCTCTCCCTGTCTGGTCATATTCTGTCTGTTTATCTTCCTCCCTCTTTCTGGAGGACCGCCAGCCCCCTCTTCCCCTCTCCTCCCTCTAGTTGCCCTTCCCCTTGCCCGGTCTGTAGCTCTCTAACCCCCGTTGGCACCGTGTGGGAGGGTGGCAAGGCGCGGGGCGGCGCAGCAGCAACCCTGTGATGCCAGCCTTGCCTAATGGGAACCCGGGTAAGAGACTGACGTGACAAACGACGGGGTTCTGTTCCTTAACGATGCTGCACCGCGGCACATCTCGCCCCAGAAGACCATAAACGGCCTGGTACTCCTGCGGCTTCCTGTCTCAATCCCTGGGATTAATTACCAGCACTATTTATAGTGGTGGGGGGGGGGATAAATGAAAGACTTTAAAAGACTGGGGAAGAGAGAGATGGGGGACTATAAATGAGAGAGAGAGAGAGAGAGGGATGGGGACCTATAAATGCTGGAGAGAGAGATCTCCATGGGAGGAATCCTGCATTAAGAGCATTTAGGAGAAATGGGTATTGCTGTAGGCTAAAGGACTGAAGGAAAGTTACCTAGTCAGCTGTACAACTGAAATTCATCTTCCACATTTAACCCTGAATCAGAGAGGTGCAGGGGGCTGCCTTAATCATCATCAGCACCAAGGGAACAGTGGGTTAACTGCCTTGCTCAGGGGTAGAACAAGCGATTTTTACCTTGTCAGCTCGGGGATTCGATCCAGAAACCTTTTGGTTACAGACCCAACGCTCCTACCCACCATGCTACCTATCTTCCATGACATAGACTGACCAGGTGAACACTATGATCCCTTATTGATGTCACCTGTTTGACTGGTTTGTGTGTCAAGAACTGCATCGCTACTGAGTTTTTCACATTCAACCGTTTCCCGTGTGTATCAAGAACAGGAGGACCTCAGCCCTGAAGGCCTGCATTTCTAGAGGCCGGAGTTGTGTACTGTCAGCTGTTTCTGGGTTTGGTACTCTGATGAGTAATCTATTCCTCCATCTTGGAGAGCTAATGATTAACCAGCCTCCAATCCACTCTTGGTCCTCCCCTTTCCGTTCCCTCTCTATTCCACTATTGTTTCACCCCTGTGGAACGGTGAATTCTGAAGAGCGGAGGGAAGGAACTCCTTGACGATATGAGAAGCGGAGAAGCGGAGCCACTCTGAGCCTTTCACTGTGGAGGATGAGAAGGACTCTCTGGAGGGGCCCAGCCTGGGGACAGTAGAGTGACCTGTCTGCTCTGCAGCCTGTTTTGGTTCTAGAATGACCCTCCATTGTTTGGAACTCCTCTTTGTTCTCTGCTCTGAGTGTGGGAGGGAGGTTAGCGTTTTGGCTTGGGAATATTGGGCTCTGGGGTTCCATTGGCTTTCTCTGTGATGTGACTGAGCTCTCCACTCGTGAACTGAGAAATACACTCAGAGATGCAGGGGCCCCATTGTACTCTTATCTCCCCCTCCCCACCTCTCTTTCTCTCCCGCTCTCTCCTCCTTACCCCCATCTCTCTCTGTCCCTCTCGCTGTCCCTTTCTCTCTCTCTCTCTGTCCCTCCCTATGTCTGTCCCTCTCTCCTGAGCTCTCGTTGTGAGTCCCAGATTGTTGATAAGTGCTCTCTCTTTGCCTGCTAAGCCCATCTTTGGTTCCCAGAGTGGGCTGTTTTCTACTGTGTGGTGGGAGGCCTGGGCCCCTTTCACTCCTTCATATTGTTGTATCCTAAATGGTACCCTATTCCCTATATAGTGCACTACTTTTGACCAGGGATAGGGCTCTGGTAAAAAGTAGTGAACTAAATAGGGAATAGGGTGCCATTTGGGACCCATGGTTGATCCTTTCCCCTGGTGGTCCTTGGGTAGCCAGGTGTCTGGGATTGTCTCCAGCTCTCTCGTTGGGCTGTACTAACAAGCTCCCTAAGCCCAGAAGAGAAGAAAGCTCTCTCTCTCTGGTTTCTCCCCACTCTCAGCCTATTTCTCATTTCCATAATGGTTGTTTCATTAGGGTCCACCCCCGGAGCACACAGCATGCTAGGAGTTCTGGAAGTGGAAAACCTCTCCGATAGGTTAACGACCACTGAGAACAATGTTTTCTCAAAAGCCCTTTTTGGGCGTTGTTGTCGGTTGGTCCTGGTAATTTGAATTTACATCTGAAGTTTTGTTCTCAGTCCAGACCCTGGGAAACTTGGCCGTTTTATGGGCTTTTTACCGGCACTTTACCTTTGATCCTTTCTTGTTAGTTAACGATCAGAGCGTGGGTTTTGGGTCTGGCCGTAAAGTATAATGGGGAGAGTTGTCGTTGTGAACACTTTTCACGAGGAAGCTCGACGTCGACGGACAACACTCATTTGTTCTGAGATCCATTAAAAAAACTGAAGAAACAAATTGTTTGGCGTGGTGGTGCGATTCGGAGAGAGAGAATCACTAATGGCGTCACTGTTATTGCCTCAAATATCAATCAGTTTCTGTTTACCGAAATGGATGATTTTCAGAGCAAAAGTAGCAGCTATCCATCGACCATTATCCCTAATGTGAAATTGCCAGTAGACATTGTCTCCGTGCCAAATGGCACCCTATTCCCTATGTACAGTAGTGCACTACTTTTGACCAGAGCTCATAGGACCATTTGGGACACATACACTTTGTCAGACAGCAGGACACTCTTGCTTCTCAAGATGGCATCCAAGAGAATGAATTAGCCCCTAATGGGTTATGTCATTTAATGCAAATGACTTTTTACTCCACAAAGGATCGCGTAGATCGTCTTCCCCTCATCTCTCCATTGGATGGCTTAACGCTTGGTGTCATTTGCCCTCTCGTTGACACCATTACCGTTTGCCTTCTCCGATATTCTAGTGTCAGATTTCTCTCTTTTTTTCAACCTCGTTGGTCTTTGCGGTGTGCAGCATTGTGAATGTGTCAGATGAAGCCATCTATGTCAAGATGTTTATCTCACCGGCGGATCCCCGGGCCGCTATGCCTTGCTTCCTTGTTTCTCCTACCAATGCCGCCAGCTAGTGGAATGACTTTGATACAGTTTTGTTTTGTTTCTTGACGAGTATAAACACACACGGTGAGATTGTTGTTCGTGTCGTTGTGTGGGGCTGGTTCAGAGAGGGATATATCTCTATCAGGACCTACTGGGTTGTGTTTAGTAGAGTGTAAACACAGGGAAACAGGGATTGTACTTCCTCATCTTGTCGATGGACAAGACATTGTCGTTTTCCCGTTTCAAAACATTTTGGTACAGCCCTACTGAATACAACCACAGTTGGAGAGGGCCCCTCTCTTTCCCATGGTGGAGCTGGTAGTGAGAGC
>NC_088406.1:68747923-68905423 GCF_034236695.1 Oncorhynchus nerka | reverse complement strand
AGATCACCCTGCCTCTAGACTCCTCAACCCACAGATCACCCTGTCTCTAGACTCCTCTGCCCACAGATCACCCTGCCTCTAGACTCCTCTGCCCACAGATCACCCTGTCTCTAGACTCCTCTGCCCACAGATCACCCTGTCTCTAGACTCCTCTGCCCACATATCACCCTGCCTCTAGACTCCTCAACCCACAGATCACCCTGTCTCTAGACTCCTCTGCCCACAGATCACCCTGTCTCTAGACTCCTCTGCCCACAGATCACCCTCCCTCTAGACTCCTCTGCCCACAGATCACCCTGTCTCTAGACTCCTCTGCCCACAGACCACCCTGTCTCTAGACTCCTCTGCCCACAGATCACCCTGCCTCTAGACTCCTCTGCCCACAGATCACCCTGTCTCTAGACTCCTCTGCCCACAGATCACCCTGTCTCTAGACTCCTCTGCCCACAGACCACCCTGTCTCTAGACTCCTCTGCCCACAGATCACCCTGTCTCTAGACTCCTCAACCCACAGATCACCCTGTCTCTAGACTCCTCAACCCACAGATCACCCTGTCTCTAGACTCCTCAACCCACAGATCACCCTGTCTCTAGACTCCTCTGCCCACAGATCACCCTGTCTCTAGACTCCTCTGCCCACAGATCACCCTGTCTCTAGACTCCTCTGCCCACAGATCACCCTGTCTCTAGACTCCTCAACCCACAGATCACCCTGTCTCTAGACTCCTCTGCCCACATATCACCCTGTCTCTAGACTCCTCAACCCACAGATCACCCTGTCTCTAGACTCCTCTGCCCACAGACCACCCTGTCTCTAGACTCCTCAACCCACAGATCACCCTGTCTCTAGACTCCTCAACCCACAGATCACCCTGTCTCTAGACTCCTCAACCCACAGATCACCCTGTCTCTAGACTCCTCAACCCACAGATCACCCTGTCTCTAGACTCCTCAACCCACAGATCACCCTGTCTCTAGACTCCTCTGCCCACAGATCACCCTGTCTCTAGACTCCTCTGCCCACAGATCACCCTGTCTCTAGACTCCTCTGCCCACAGATCACCCTGTCTCTAGACTCCTCTGCCCACAGATCACCCTGTCTCTAGACTCCTCATCCCACAGATCACCCTGTCTCTAGACTCCTCTGCCCACAGATCACCCTGTCTCTAGACTCCTCAACCCACAGATCACCCTGTCTCTAGACTCCTCTGCCCACATATCACCCTGTCTCTAGACTCCTCAACCCACAGATCACCCTGTCTCTAGACTCCTCTGCCCACAGATCACCCTGTCTCTAGACTCCTCAACCCACAGATCACCCTGTCTCTAGACTCCTCAACCCACAGATCACCCTGTCTCTAGACTCCTCTGCCCACAGATCACCCTGTCTCTAGACTCCTCAGCCCACAGATCACCCTGTCTCTAGACTCCTCTGCCCACAGATCACCCTGTCTCTAGACTCCTCTGCCCACAGATCACCCTGTCTCTAGACTCCTCTGCCCACAGATCACCCTGTCTCTAGACTCCTCATCCCACAGATCACCCTGTCTCTAGACTCCTCTGCCCACAGATCACCCTGTCTCTAGACTCCTCAACCCACAGATCACCCTGTCTCTAGACTCCTCTGCCCACATATCACCCTGTCTCTAGACTCCTCAACCCACAGATCACCCTGTCTCTAGACTCCTCTGCCCACAGATCACCCTGTCTCTAGACTCCTCAACCCACAGATCACCCTGTCTCTAGACTCCTCTGCCCACAGATCACCCTGTCTCTAGACTCCTCAGCCCACAGATCACCCTGTCTCTAGACTCCTCTGCCCACGGATAAACCGCATCCGTTCTGGTCTTTTCTCCTGTGTCTTCAATACAAGGACATACCCGTTCAGTCCTGTCTCTTCTCTTTCTCCTGTTTCCATCCTGATTTCACACTCACTCGCTCATGGTCTTCTCTCTCTCTCAAGCCTCCTTAACTCCTGGATAAACCTTCATTTGTTTTGTGTCTTCTCCTGTCTTTTTTTCCCCCTCAGAGCACCTCTCCCATAAAAGTTCCTTCAAATTCAAATGCGCTTTATTGGCATGAATGTGTACCATTCACTCTGTCAAGTCAATTCTCTCTGCCTTGTAGTATTCGTAGATATTTCCTCTCTCTACCCTCTCTCGCCTTTTCAAACACTCCCAGAGATATACAGTAGAAACATTTCAAACTCTTCTTAACTTTGAGGTGTAACATCTTAACAGACAGAAGTGTGAGGGGAGAATACATTATAGAAGACAACATTGTTGAGTAAAAGGACATTGAAATAGATCCCCCCCCCTCCCTTTTCTACTCCTTCCTTCCCCTCACAGTCAACTGCCGTCCGCCTGCCCAGCGGTTTCCCAGGTTACACAAACCTCTTGCTCCATTTAAGGAGTGAGTGAAAACCTTAGGCTGAGTTGGAAGGGGCCTGCCTTGCTGCCTTTTGCTACAGCTCAGCTCTCTACTAATTTCCCTGGACAGTACGTACAAGTCAGCCTGTCTCACTGTCTCTTTCACTCACTTTTTATCCTCGTCTCTTCCGTTCTCCGTCCTTGTCTCCTCTCTTCCTCTCTCTTTTTACCCCCCTCTATCGCTCTCTCTTACCCCCCCCCCCCTTCTCTCTCTGTTCCTCCAGTTATTGATTGCGCTGTAGACATGTTTCATTTAGGGTGTCCCATGCGGTGTTGGGGCACGTTGGGGAGCATCGGTGCGTGGATGCAGAGCCCCCAGTAACAACACATAGCCGGGCTGACATGTTGCTAACCCTCCCCTGGGAGGGGCAATCTGGAACAGCCCCCTGATCCCTCATTGATGCCTTCCTCCAATACAAGGCCTTAGGCAGGGGTTCATTATAGGGGACGTCTCACACACGCGTGGGCAGGCACACACACACACACACACACACACGCACCATGGCCTGACCTACAAACAATACTGAATTGCTGCATGAAGCCAGGGGTTGAACTGAGCTCCCACATATCTACTGTGCTGTATGAATATGTCTCTGTGTGAATACAGTCTGTGTCTGTGTGAATACAGTATGTGTATGTGACTATGTGAATACAATATGTGACTGTGTGAATACTGTATGTGACTGTGTGAATACAGTATGTGTCTGTGTGAATACAGTAGCTGTCTGTTTCTGTGTGAATACAGTATGTGTCTGTGACTGTGTGAATACAGTAGGTGTCTGTGTCTGTGTGAATGCAGTATGTGTCTGTGTTTGTGTGAATACAGTATGTGTATGTGACTGTGTGAATACAGTATGTGTCTGTGTATGTGTGAATACAGTATGGGTCTGTGTGAATACAGTAGGTGTCTGTGACTGTGAATACAGTAGATGTCTGGGTCTGTGTGAATACAGTCTGAGTCTGTGTGAATACAGTAGGTGTCTGTGACTGTGTGAATACAGTAGGTGTCTGTGACTGTGTGAATACAGTAGGTGTCTATGTATGTGTGAATACAGTAGGTGTCTGTGACTGTGTGAATACAGTAGGTGTCATTGACTGTGAATACAGTAGGAGTCTGTGTCGGTGTGAATACAGTAGGTGTCTGTGACTGTGTGAATACAGTAGGTGTCTGTGACTGTGTGAATACAGTAGGTGTCTGTGTCTGTGTGAATACAGTAGGTGGCTGTGTCTGTGTGAATACAGTAGGTGTATGTGACTGTGTGAATACAGTAGGTGTCTGTGTGAATACAGTATGTGTGTGTGCCTGTGTGAATACAGTATGTGTCTGTGTGAATACAGTAGGTGTCTGTGACTGTGAATACAGTAGGTGTCTGTGTCTGTGTGAATACAGTAGGTGTCTGTGTCTGTGTGAATACAGTAGGTGTCTGTGTGAATACAGTAGGTGTCTATGTCTGTGTGAATACAGTAGGTGTTTGTGACTGTGTGAATACAGTAGGTGTCTGTGTGAATACAGTAGGTGTCTGTGACTGTGTGAATACAGTAATGTAAACTCGTACATCGCCTTGGTCCGTACAATTGCCCTTATTTTAGCACCCCAAAACGTAATACTTCCAGATCAACTGTAATGTCAATACCATTGTAAAGCACAATTTCTCCCCTTTCCAACAGAATCAATTACATGACCTAAACACTGCCCGTTTCTGCATAATTCAAGCAGGCAATGAGCCCCGTCGGGTCTTTTTAAAAATGGCGGCTGGGGAAGCAAAACTAATGTGTGTTAGTGAGAAGGAGAGATGTTGTGTGGGAAAATTGCTTTTTTTCACTCGATCTGTCCAACTTATCGCCTCTAAAATGTAAATAAAACACTATAAATACTATATAATGTGTCATTACATACCTATTTGAAGGTTTGTGTAGAATTTGAATGGGGTTTTTAGGGCAGTGCTAAAGTGATCTTAGAAATAAACAGCGGCTTTGAGAATGATGATCGCTTGCAGTGATGATGCAAAAAATGACTAGGTTTCCCCCCCTTACCCCCGTCACTGTCCATTTCTTGTTTTAAAATGATGAAGGAAGTGCTACACCTGGTGGAGAGAGATTGTAAGACAGAAATAGTTGCTGCGTGCTGTACATTACGACATGACACGTCACGATGTAACAGAGGGTCAGTTTTTTCAACTTTTCTCCAATGCTATAGAGCTATTACCATTTCGATCAACGCTTGAATAGAAACCTAGTTCACACCCCCGATTCTGAAGGCAACACCGTCCCTACAGTCCCATTAGTTTTCTTTGTAGCCTCATTTGAATGTTGCGGTTGCGCACATTTGTACGGAATGGGGTGAGTTTACGTTAGGTGTCTGTGACTGTGTGAACACAGTAGGTGTCTGTGACTGTGTGTGAGCAAGCAGACAGTGTTGTGAACTTCTTATCTGCTAGAGATTGCCCTCAGAGATCTACTGGACATACCTATGACACATTCAGTAAGAATGTCACAGATTCCATCTTGCTGAAGTAGACAACACAAGTCTAGGCTGGGAACGTGCACCAGCGACAACACCATGACGGTACCATGGCAACCACTGGACAACAACAACTTCAAGTGACCTTTGCCTTCAGGACATGTAACCCTGACGACAACACACTCGTTATTAACACGCGTCGCATATTCATTTATTTGTATATATTCTTATTCCATCCCTTCACTTAGATTTGTGTGTATTAGGTAGTTGTTGTGGAATTGTTAGATTACTTGTTAGATATTGCTACACTGTCGGAACTAGAAGCACAAGCATTTCGTTACACTCGCTTTAACATCTGCTAACCATGTGTATGGTTATGCTAACCAATAAAATTAGATTTGATATTGATATTTGATTTGAATTAAACATTGTTCCTTTGTTCTGGTTTTCTGTGGGATGATTTCAGTCTCTCGCTCCCCATAGGTGAAACTTGATTCCCTGTTCAGATTTGGTCTGCAGGGAGGCAGGCAGACAGACAGGCAGGCAGACAGGCAGGCAGGGAGGCAGGCAGGCAAGCGGACAGGCAAGCAGACCAGGAAGTGTGTTACTGGCCAGATAAATGAAAGGTTATCTAAGATCAGTGCCCTCAGCTGTTGCTGTATGTCCTCCCTCAGTCTTGGAGAGAGACAGAATGTAGAGGGAGAAGACAGGAGAGAAGAGGAGAGGATAGTATAGGAAGGTCAGTCTTGGAGAGAGACAGAATGTAGACGGAAAGACAGGAGAGAGGATAGTAGAGGAAGGAGACAGAATGTAGAGGGAGAAGACAGGAGAGAGGATAGTAGAGGAAGGAGACAGAATGTAGAGGGAGAAGACAGGAGAGAGGATAGTAGAGGAAGGAGACAGAATGTAGAGGAAGGAGACAGAATGTAGAGGGAGAAGACAGGAGAGAGGATAGTAGCGGAAGGAGACAGAATGTAGAGGGAGAAGACAGGAGAGAGGATAGTAGAGGAAGGAGACAGAATGTAGAGGAAGGAGACAGAATGTAGAGGGAGAAGACAGGAGAGAGGATAGTAGAGGAAGGAGACAGAATGTAGAGGGAGAAGACAGGAGAGAAGAGGAGAGGATAGTAGAGGAAGGTCAGTCTTGAGAGAGGCAGAATGTAGAGGGAAAGACAGGAGAGAGGATAGTAGAGGAAGGAGACATAATGTAGAAGGAGAAGACAGGAGAGAGGATAGTAGAGGAAGGAGACAGAATGTAGAGGGAGAAGACAGGAGAGAGGATAGTAGAGGAAGGAGACAATGTAGAAGGAGAAGACAGGAGAGAGGATAGTAGAGGAAGGAGACAGAATGTAGAGGGAGAAGACAGGAGAGAGGATAGTAGAGGAAAGCGACAGAATGTAGAGGGAGAAGACAGGAGAGAGGATAGTAGAGGAAGGAGACATAATGTAGAGGGAGAAGACAGGAGAGAGGATAGTAGAGGAAAGAGACAGAATGTAGAGGAAGGAGACAGAATGTAGAGGGAGAAGACAGGAGAGAAGAGGAGAGGATAGTAGAGGAAGGTCAGTCTTGGAGAGAGGCAGAATGTAGAGGGAAAGACAGGAGAGAGGATAGTAGAGGGAGAAGACAGGAGAGAGGATAGTGGAGGAAGGAGACAGAATGTAGAGGAAGGAGACAGAATGTAGAGGGAGAAGACAGGAGAGAGGATAGTAGAGGAACGAGACAGAATGTAGAGGGAGAAGACAGGAGAGAGGATAGTAGAGGAAGGAGACAGAATGTAGAGGGAGAAGACAGGAGAAAAGAGGAGAGGATAGTAGAGGAAGGTCAGTCTTGGAGAGAGAGAATGTAGAGGGAAAGACAGGAGAGAGGATAGTAGAGGAAGGAGACAGAATGTAGAGGGAGAAGACAGGAGAGAGGATAGTAGAGGAAGGAGACAGAATGTAGAGGGAGAAGACAGGAGAGAGGATAGTAGAGGAAGGAGACAGAATGTAGAAGGAGAAGACAGGAGAGAAGAGGAGAGGATAGTAGAGGAAGGTCAGTCTTGAGAGTGGCAGAATGTAGAGGGAAAGACAGGAGAGAGGATAGTAGAGGAAGGAGACAGAATGTAGAGGGAGAAGACAGGAGAGAGGATAGTAGAGGAAGGAGACAGAATGTAGAAGGAGAAGACAGGAGAGAGGATAGTAGAGGAAGGTCAGTCTTGAGAGAGGCAGAATGTAGAGGGAAAGACAGGAGAGAGGATAGTAGAGGAAGGAGACAGAATGTAGAAGGAGAAGACAGGAGAGAAGAGGAGAGGATAGTAGAGGAAGGTCAGTCTTGAGAGGTGTTAGGTGTTTTGCAGACACTGAGACCATGTAGAAAGCTAGTATTATACCCTGCTATTTAACACCAGTTCTACTCCGTGTCACCAATTTCAAAGGAGGCCCTACTTTTCCTGTCCTTTTCCTGACTATACGCACTAGGGCCAATACCCTACATCACTATCTGTCCATGCTTGCCTCATCACTGTCATTAGCCCTATTCTGACAGGATTAGTTTTACTGGGGGAGGTAATGTAGTTATGTAATTATGTATATGAGCACAAAACACCACATCTGTAATTTTAGTCCCGTCTGAATCTGCCAAGTCAGTCATTCGTACATGGCAGGAGAGTAATAATTCCAGACAGAATAACCTACTGTTTTTTTGGTGAACTCCAATGTCCTCTGATAATACTTGTCCCGTGCGAATCGGCATCCCTGTGTTATTGAGAGAAATGTCTGCGTTTGACAGGTGTTGCTCGCGGTTTTAGCAAGAAAACAATAACTGATTTGATCAATTGAATGAAGTGCTGCGCATAGCCTATATATGAATGAAGTGCTGCGCATAGCCTATATATGAATGACCTACATGTATCAACTTTCACAGTGAATGCCTTGGTTTACATGTTTTATGCGGATTAATTTAATATTGCCAAATGCATCAATAAAAAATGTTGTATGTATTTAATGCAACCTTTTCTGTTAATAGATCGCAAAGCAGCTGTCACGATCATCGTTGTAATCATACTCATACTGTAATCATGTAATCATACTCGGTTCGACATCTTTTTATTTTAAGGAGAACCGAACAACAATAAAGAATAAATGATACGTGACGTTCTGTAGAGCTCACAGGCATCAACACAAAAACAAGATCCCACAAAAACCCAGTGGGAAAAGGCTGCCTAAATATGATCCCCAATCAGAGACAACGATAGACAGCTGCCTCTGTTTGGGAACCATACCAGGCCAACATAGAAATACAAAAACTAGAGTACCCACCCTAGTCACACCCCGACCTAACCAAATTAGAGAATAAAAGGCTCTCTAAGGTCAGGGCGTGACAGCAGCATACAACTGACCTAAACGTTTGGAACAAGTTCACTTTCTCATCCATAGCCTAAAAACACATATCAAGTGCAAGTTAGCTGTTTAGCTGACATCTGAAGGCTGGAGGGCATTTAGGACCTATTCTACTGCGGATGGGTAAAATATACTAATAATTATGATCACACTTCCTCACTTTAAATATTATAGTGACACTATACTGTACCAAAGATGGTTTGGTATGGTTTAGAAACATGGGAACCAAGCTGGAGTTATCAGTATAACCCGTTGTCGCCCGGACCCATTGAAATATCTTCATACCTAGAAAAAAACCGGGCTTCCGTCATAACTGTCATTTTATTGGAAAAAATTGAAACAATTACAGGGGGTAGTTTGGAAAAAAACTAATCCTATCCGAATCGTCCTCTGGAATAACGGACATTCTGGCATAGTAAATACATAACTAAGGTTCTCTAGTACTACTAGTAGTAGTAGTACTAGTAGTAGTAGTACTAGTCCTGTGAATAGGGTTATTGTCAACTTTTCATACCCATGTTGACATAGTGGCATCTATCATTGTTTTTATAGTGTCTCAGTAGCGTCTATTGTTTGGTATCTCACAAGTGTTGATGTGAACTCTTCTTCACTTCCATACAAGTCTAGGCGTAGAACCGAAGCAACGAGGTAAATCAACTGTCTAATTAAGGTTATTAACACCCACACCTGCACAGTAAACACCCACGGTTCACTGCTGTAGTTGATGCAGGATGATTGAGAAACCTTCCATAGTTCTGCCAAACTGCTACAATACTATTCAGGAGAGAACTGAGCACACCACACCACACACACACCACACACACACCACACACACACCACACCACACCACACTACACCACACACACACCACACTACACCACACACACACCACACCACACCACACCACACACACACCATACCGCACTACACCACACACACACCGCACCACACCACACACACACCACACCACACACACACACCGCACGCACACCACACCACCACACACACATACACACCACACCACCACACACACATACACACCACCACACACACATACACACCACCACACACACATACACACCATGTGAGTGTACATACTGAGTGTACAGCCAGGTATATACTGAGTGTACAGCCAGGTATATACTGAGTGTACAGTCAGTTATATACTGAGTGTACAGCCAGGTATATACTGAGTGTACAGCCAGGTATATACTGAGTGTACAGCCAGTTATATACTGAGTGTACAGCCAGTTATATACTGAGTGTACAGCCAGGTATATACTGAGTGTACAGCCAGGTATATACTGAGTGTACAGCCAGGTATATACTGAGTGTACAGCCAGGTATATACTGAGTGAACAAAACATTACAATTGATTGAAACTGATAATCTACACATATTTCACATACACTGACTGGACAGAGCATTAGGAACACCTGCTCTTTCCATGACACAGACTGACCAGGTGAATCCAGGTGAAATATATGATCCCTTATTGATGTCACTTGTTAAATCCACTTCAATCAGTGTCGATGAAGGGGAGGAGTTTTAAGCCTTGAGACAGTTGGCACATGGATTGTGCATGTGTACCATTCAGAGGGTAAATGGGTAACACAAAATATTGAAATTTCTTTGAACAGGGTATGATAGTAGGTGCCAGAGGCACCGGTTTGAATGTGTCAAGAACGGCAACGCTGCTGGGTTTCCCATGTGTATCAAGAATGGTCCACCAGCCAAAGGACATCCAGCCAACTTCACACAACTGTGGGAAGTCAACATGGGCCAGCATCACTGTGGAACGCTTTTGACAGCTTGTAGAGTCCAGGGACCTACGAATTGAGGCTGTTTTGAGGGCAAAGGGGGGCTCAACTCAATATTAGGAAGGTGTTCCTAATGTTTTGTGCAGTCAGTATTTGTTCACTTTGTCTTATTTTGCTCTAACACAACGTGCTGGCCTCAGCTGCCCTCTGAGCGTGTCTGCATGCACTATATTCTGTGAGTTTCATACTGATTGGGCTCCTCTGCTTATATGGTGCAGTACAATGACCATATATATGGTGCAGTACAATGCTCATATGGTGCAGTACAATGATCATATGGTGCAGTACAATACTTATATGGTACAGTACAATGATCATATGGTGCAGTACAATACTTATATGGTGCAGTACAATACTTATATGGTGCAGTACAATGCTCATATGGTGCAGTACAATACTTATATGGTGCAGTACAATACTTATATGGTACAGTACAATGCTCATATGGTGCAGTACAATACTTATATGGTACAGTACAATGCTCATATGGTGCAGTACAATGATCATATGGTGCAGTACAATACTTATATGGTACAGTACAATGCTCATATGGTGCAGTACAATACTTATATGGTGCAGTACAATGCTCATATGGTGCAGTACAATACTTATATGGTACAGTACAATGCTCATATGGTGCAGTACAATACTTATATGGTACAGTACAATGCTCATATGGTGCAGTACAATGATCATATGGTGCAGTACAATACTTATATGGTACAGTACAATGCTCATATGGTGCAGTACAATACTTATATGGTGCAGTACAATGATCATATGGTGCAGTACAATACTTATATGGTACAGTACAATGCTCATATGGTGCAGTACAATACTTATATGGTGTAGTACAATGCTCATATGGTGCAGTACAATGATCATATGGTGCAGTACAATGACCATATGGTGCAGTACAATGACCATATGGTGCAGTACAATACTTATATGGTGCAATACAATACTTATATGGTGCAGTACACTACTTATATGGTGCAGTACACTACTTATATGGTGCAGTACACGTACACTACTTATATGGTGCAGTACACTACTTATATGGTGCAGTACACTACTTATATGGTGCAGTACAATACGTATATGGTGCAGTACACTACTTATATGGTGCAGTACAATGATCATATGGTGCAGTACAGTGCTCATATGGTGCAGTACAATGACCATATGGTGCAGTACAATGCTCATATGGTGCAGTACAAGGGTCATATGGTGCAGTACAAGGGTCATATGGTGCAGTACAATGACCATATGGTGCAGTACAGTGATCATATGGTGCAGTACAATGACCATATGGTGCAGTACAATACTTATATGGTGCAGTACAATACTTATATGGTGCAGTACACTACTTATATGGTGCAGTACACTACTTATATGGTGCAGTACACTACTTATATGGTGCAGTACACGTACACTACTTATATGGTGCAGTACACTACTTATATGGTGCAGTACACTACTTATATGGTGCAGTACAATGACCATATGGTGCAGTACAATGCTCATATGGTGCAGTACAAGGGTCATATGGTGCAGTACAATGCTTATATGGTGCAGTACAATGCTCATATGGTGCAGTACAATGACCATATGGTGCAGTACAGTGCTTATATGGTGCAGTAAAATGACCATATGGTGCAGTACAATGCTCATATGGTGCAGTACAATGCTCATATGGTGCAGTACAAGGATCATATGGTGCAGTACAATGCTCATATGGTGCAGTACAATGCTCATATGGTGCAGTACAATGCTCATATGCAGTACAGTACAGCCCCCCCCCATCCTCATGTCTCCCCTCCCACCTTTGTTCCAATAATAATAGAGATTAATCTGTCTGCGATTTGAGGGAATTACATGGAGTTTTCAGGTCACTGTCTGTCAAGGCCTCAACTCCCAGGTACTCTGCTGTGTGTGTGTGTGTGTGTGTGTGTGTGTGTGTGTGTGTGTGTGTGTGTGTGTGTGTGTGTGTGTGTGTGTGTGTGTGTGTGTGTGTGTGTGTGTGTGTGTGTGTGTGTGTGTGTGTGTGTGTCATTGTATGTGTGTGTGTTTGTGTCACTGTGTGTGTGTTACTGTGTGTGTGTCACTGTGTGTGTGTGTGTGCGTGCGTGCACGTGCTGCTGTGTGACCCGTCGTCAGATGGTACGGTGGCCCCATTAGGACATAATTGTCCCTTTCTCAAGGTCTCCTCTAACCAGTGTGTTACTCAGCACAAATGTCAGTGCATATGTTCAAGTGGTGCTCCTCGTAAGGGATTACTCTTTATAATGGCATAGAACCTCCTCAAATGTCTCTGACAGTGCCCTCTTTTGTCTTATAATTAAATATACCCTTTTCCACTAGATATCTGTAATCAAAGTGAATCACGGACCTTTCTCAGGTACATCCGAGAAGGCCTTCCTTGTGCTTGATATGAACTCAGGAAGCAGTGATAGAGATAGCAACAGCTTGAGAATGAATGGGCTTAGATGAGTTTACCAGGAGGCATGTGTTTGATCGGGGGAGACTACAAAGAGGAATGTGAGGAATCATCCATGTGCTACTGAAGCCGCCCCTCTTTCTCTATTCATCTCTCTCTCTCTCTTCCTCTCCCCCCTCTCTCTCTCTCCTTCACAGGAAGGGTGTGTGTGGTGCAGCCGTTTGAAATCAGCCTCAAATGAAAGCACTGATGAGCAATTAGAAAAGGTTTACAATGTCGCAATCATCAGCCATTATTATAATCAACTTCAGAGTGAAGTGAGGCCCTTGAAATCCTCCCCTCCACCGCAAACAGGAGGTTGTGTGTGTGTGTGTTGATGGGAGAGTGAGAGAGACTGTGTGACAGACGGGGTGTGTGTCTACGTGCACTCTTGTGTGTGACTTTTTTCTCACTCCTTTTAGAGAGATATACATCAACTTCTCTCCACACATGCAGCACTCGCTATAGGAACCCAAGAGCACTTCAAGCCTGACGTGTACTGTTCCCCATGCATCACTCTCCACACCTGACAGCTAGAGTTCCTTTACCTCAAGCCCCATTGCCCACTACAAACTCATATCAGCCCTGCACTTCTGTCTCTCTCTGTCTCTCTCTCTCTCTCTCTCTCTCTCTCTCTCTGTCTCTCTCTCTCTGTCTCTCTCTCTCTCTCTCTCTCTCTCTGTTTCTCTCTGTTTCTCTCTCTCTCTTCTCTCTGTCTCTTCTTTTTCAATGATCGCTCATTGGCCAGGTAATGGCAGCTACATGGGAAATGAATGCCTAGTTAACCATGCACAGTCACACACACCCACCCAGCCCACAAACCGACACATTCATTATCCCTGCCCACTTTGCTAACTGCTTTGTGTGGCACTTCACCTTGGAGGGAGATGGACTGGAAATTCATATTTCATCCACAGTGGCTTTTGTTTGATGATTCAGACCGGGATGAGCAGTATGTCACCCTGCATTCTGATGATGCCGTTAGTTAGTGTGTGTTATTAACAGGGTTTATGAAATAAACTGTGTGTGTGTGTGTGCGCGCGCGTGTGTGTGTGCGTGTGTGTATGTTGAGAAAGAAACTCAGTTGGAGATGTGTGATTAGGAGAGAAGGACAGGGCTGTTCAGCTGACACTGGCAGCTCAGGACAGACGGGCGACTCTGGCAGCTCAGGACAGACGGGCGACTCTGGCAGCTCAGGACAGACGGGCGACTCTGGCAGCTCAGGACAGACGGGAGACTCCACACTTCCGGCGCCGACAGAGATGGCTGCCTCGCTTCGCGTTCCTAGGAAACTATGCAGTTTTTAGTTTTTTTACGTATTATTTCTTACATTAGTACCCCAGGTCATCTTAGGTTTCATTACATACAGTCGAGAAGAACTACTGAATATAAGATCAGCGTCAACTCACCATCAGTACGACCATGTTTTTCGCGACGCGGATCCTGTGTTCTGCATTTCAAACAGGACAACCGAATGGATCCCATGCAGCGACCCAATAAAACGACTCCGAAAAAGAGGGAAACGAGGCAGTCTTCTGGTCAGACTCCGGAGACGGGCACACCGTGCACCACTCCCTAGCATTCTTCTTGCCAATGTCCAGTCTCTTGACAACAAGGTTGATGAAATCCGAGCAAGGGTAGCATTCCAGAGGGACATCAGAGACTGTAACGTTCTTTGCTTCACGGAAACATGGCTCACTGGAGAGACGCTATCCGAGGCGGTGCAGCCAACGGGTTTCTCCACGCATCGCGCCGACAGAAATAAACATCTTTCTGGTAAGAAGAGGGGCGGGGGCGTATGCCTTATGGCGAACGAGACATGGTGTAATGAAAGAAACATACAGGAACTCAAATCTGTTCACCTGATTTAGAATTCCTCACAATCAAATGTAGACCGCATTATCTACCTAGAGAATTCTCTTCGATTATAATCACAGCCGTATATATCCCCCCCCCCAAGCAGACACATCGATGGCTCTGAACGAACTTTATTTAACTCTTTGCAAACTGTAAACCATTTATCCGGAGGCTGCATTCATTGTAGCTGGGGATTTTAACAAGGCTAATCTGAAAACAAGACTCCCTAAATTTTATCAGCATATCGATTGCGCAACCAGGGGTGGAAAAACCTTGGATCATTGTTACTCTAACTTCCGCGACGCATATAAGGCCCTGCCCCGCCCCCCTTTCGGAAAAGCTGACCACGACTCCATTTTGTTGATCCCTGCCTACAGACAGAAACTAAAACAAGAGGCTCCCACGCTGAGGTCTGTCCAACGCTGGTCCGACCAAGCTGACTCCACACTCCAAGACTGCTTCCATCACGTGGACTGGGATATGTTTCGTATTGCGTCAGATAACAATATTGACGAATACGCTGATTCGGTGTGCAAGTTCATTAGAACGTGCGTTGAAGATGTCGTTCCCATAGCAACGATTAAAACATTCCCTAACCAGAAACCGTGGATTGATGGCAGCATTCGCGTGAAACTGAAAGCGCGAACCACTGCTTTTAATCAGGGCAAGGTGTCTGGTAACATGACCGAATACAAACAGTGCAGCTATTCCCTCCGCAAGGCTATCAAACAAGCTAAGCGTCAGTACAGAGACAAAGTAGAATCTCAATTCAACGGCTCAGACACAAGAGGCATGTGGCAGGGCCTACAGTCAATCACGGACTACAAGAAGAAATCCAGCCCAGTCACGGACCAGGATGTCTTGCTCCCAGGCAGACTAAATAACTTTTTTGCCCGCTTTGAGGACAATACAGTGCCACTGACACGGCCTGCAACGAAAACATGCGGTCTCTCCTTCACTGCAGCTGAGGTGAGTAAGACATTTAAACGTGTTAACCCTCGCAAGGCTGCAGGCCCAGACGGCATCCCCAGCCGCGCCCTCAGAGCATGCGCAGACCAGCTGGCCGGTGTGTTTACGGACATATTCAATCAATCCCTATACCAGTCTGCTGTTCCCACATGCTTCAAGAGGGTCACCATTGTTCCTGTTCCCAAGAAAGCTAAGGTAACTGAGCTAAATGACTACCGCCCCGTAGCACTCACTTCCGTCATCAAGTGCTTTGAGAGACTAGTCAAGGACCATATCACCTCCACCCTACCTGACACCCCAGACCCACTCCAATTTGCTTACCGCCCAAATAGGTCCACAGACGATGCAATCTCAACCACACTGCACACTGCCCTAACCCATCTGGACAAGAGGAATACCTATGTGAGAATGCTGTTCATCGACTACAGCTCGGCATTCAACACCATAGTACCCTCCAAGCTCGTCATCAAGCTCGAGACCCTGGGTCTCGACCCTGTCCTGTGCAACTGGGTACTGGACTTCCTGACGGGCCGCCCCCAGGTGGTGAGGGTAGGCAACAACATCTCCTCCCCGCTGATCCTCAACACTGGGGCCCCACAAGGGTGCGTTCTGAGCCCTCTCCTGTACTCCCTGTTCACCCACGACTGCGTGGCCACACACGCCTCCAACTCAATCATCAAGTTTGCGGACGACACAACAGTGGTAGGCTTGATTACCAACAACGACGAGACGGCCTACAGGGAGGAGGTGAGGGCCCTCGGAGTGTGGTGTCAGGAAAATAACCTCACACTCAACGTCAACAAAACTAAGGAGATGATTGTGGACTTCAGGAAACAGCAGAGGGAACACCCCCCTATCCACATCGATGGAACAGTAGTGGAGAGGGTAGCAAGTTTTAAGTTCCTCGGCATACACATCACAGACAAACTGAACTGGTCCACTCACACAGACAGCATCGTGAAGAAGGCGCAGCAGCGCCTCTTCAACCTCAGGAGGCTGAAGAAATTCGGCTTGTCACCAAAAGCACTCACAAAATTCTACAGATGCACAATCGAGAACATCCTGGCGGGCTGTATCACCGCCTGGTACGGCAACTGCTCCGCCCTCAACCGTAAGGCTCTCCAGAGGGTAGTGAGGTCTGCACAACGCATCACCGGGGGCAAACTACCTGCCCTCCAGGACACCTACACCACCCGATGTTACAGGAAGGCCATAAAGATCATCAAGGACATCAACCACCCGAGCCACTGACTGTTCACCCCGCTATCATCCAGAAGGCGAGGTCAGTACAGGTGCATCAAAGCTGGGACCGAGAGACTGAAAAACAGCTTCTATCTCAAGGCCATCAGACTGTTAAACAGCCACCACTAACATTGAGTGGCCAACACACTGACACTGACTCAACTCCAGCCACTTTAATAATGGGAATTGATGGGAAATGATGTAAATATATCACTAAACAGAGAACATCCCTGGTCATCCCTACTGTTTCTGATCTGGTGGACTCACTAAACGGAGAACATCCCTGGTCATCCCTACTGCTTCTATTCTGGTGGACTCACTAAACAGAAAACATCCCTGGTCATCCCTACTGCTTCTGATCTGGTGGACTCACTAAACAGAGAACATCCCTGGTCATCCCTACTGCTTCTGATCTGGTGGACTCACTAAACAGAGAACATCCCTGGTCATCCCTACTGCTTCTGATCTGGTGGACTCACTAAACAGAGAACATCCCTGGTCATCCCTACTGCTTCTGATCTGGTGGACTCACTAAACAGAGAACATCCCTGGTCATCCCTACTGCTTCTGATCTGGTGGACTCACTAAACAGAGAACATCCCTGGTCATCCCTACTGCTTCTGATCTGGTGGACTCACTAAACAGAGAACATCCCTGGTCATCCCTACTGCTTCTGATCTGGTGGACTCACTAAACAGAGAACATCCCTGGTCATCCCTACTGCTTCTGATCTGGTGGACTCACTAAACACAAATGCTTCATTTGTAAATTATGTGTTGGAGTGTTGGAGTGTGCCCCTGGCTATCCGTACATTTAAAAAACAAGGAAATGATGCCATCTGGATTGTTTAATATAGGGAATTTGAAATGATTTAAACTTTCACTTTCAATATTTAAGTGTATTTTAGCAATTACATTTACTTTTGATCCTTAAGTACATTTAAAACAAACTACTTTGAGACTTTTACGCAAGTAGTATTTTACTGGGTGACTTTCACTTTTACTTGAGTAATTTTATACTAAGGTACACTACTTTTACTCAAGTATGACAATTGGGTACTTTTTCCACCACTGCCTAGAGGACCAGTGACCTGAGACAGCACTATCATCTTACTACCCCACCCACCCAAACTCCCTCTCTCTCTCTCTCTCTCTCCTCTTTTTAACAGGTCACCTGACAAGTCACCTTTGGAGCTGCAGTTCACACATTAAACCCCACTGTTTACCTCCCCACACACACACACACACACACACACACACACACACACACCTTCCCCACACATACCGTCATTGGCTCTGTATGAGTCCCTCTTTAAGACAACTGTGTCGTATCATCCAGTTTGATCAGCAGCCAGAGCTCCCCCATCACTTGAGTCCCATCAGCAGTCTGCTCACACACATAGCAGGCGGGAAGTCCCAGCCGGGGGCCAAAGGTCGGCCATGTTGGCGCAAGGATTAGCTTAATGCTAGGTAAACTAACAGAAGCGAGATTAGCCTAGAGCCTGCCGACATACAGCACACAATGATAATGATGGGATTTTCACCTTGGGCGTTTTGTTTGCCTGGCAGGATTACAATTAAGCACTGTAGCAAAAACAGAAAACATGCAGAGGGAGTGAAACAGCGGTGTGTGTGTGTGTGTGTGTGTGTGTGTGTGTGTGTGTGTGTGTGTGTGTGTGTTGTGTGTGTGTGTGTGTGTGTGTGTGTGTGTGTGTGTGTGTGTGTGTGTGTGTGTCCTGCATGCGTGCATCAAGCATGTGTGTGTCTTCAGCCAGCTCCGATGGAGAGGGTTTAAGTGTGTGGGTGTCACTCTGTGAGGTCCCCCTCAATGTGACATTCAGTTAATCAGATCTGGATGCTAGCGTGTTGGATCAGTATGTTTTCTACCCCCTCGCAGCCCTCCTCCAATACTAAATAGAAACATCCACTTATCTCTCCCAGAATTTATCCTGTAATCTGTCAAAGTGCTTTTAACTGAAGAGCAGCAGAGACATATTTACTAATTAATTCATGTCAATAAACTATTAACTCAGTGCTGCTGGGAAAAACACGGATTTGCAGAAACTCTCCAAATGAAAAATGTATTTTTCTCTCTTTCTCTCTCTCTGTCATTCCTATATATACAGTACCAGTCAACAGTTTGGACACACCTACTTGTTCAAGGGTTTTTCTTTATTTTTTGCTTATTTCTACATTGTAGAATAATTGTGAAGAAACTATGAAATAACACATATCAAAACATGTCGTAACCAAAAAGTATTAAACAAATCAAAATATATGTTATATTTGAGATTCTTCAAAGTAGCCACCCTTTGCCTTGATGACAGCTTTGCACACTCTTAGCGTTCTCTCAACCAGCTTCATGAGGTTTGCCCACATCCACAGTCAACAGTCATAACCCTTCACCCGGAGGTGAAAACAGTGTGTTTTGGCAGAAACAAGAGAGAATAGAGTGGAAGTGGTCTCAGTTCACTGTCAGCTGGTTGAATAAGAAGACAAGCCACGCTAAGTCATTGACACACTGACAGATGGAAAGGGAATAGCACCGGTAGAATAGATTGAGTGGGTGAGTGAGATGGAGGTGAGTGAGAAAGATGCTAGTGCTATTGAGAGGACGGTGGCGGGAGGTGATTCAGCCCAATGGTGCTGATGCTGTAGCAGCATGGAGAAGAGATGGAGAGATGACATGAAGAGATTAAATGTGTATTTATTAAAGATCCCCAGCAGCTACGCTCTTCCTGGGGTCTGGCAACATTAAGGCAGTTACGGTATCAACAATTTCAAATATGAAATTACATTACATTTCATAGCACTTTTCACAACACATTAAGGGTGTTCCCTCAGGCCACTACTCTACTATTACATATCTACAACACAAAATCCATGTGTACGTGTGTAGAGTGGGTGTATTATCATGTGTATGTGTGTCTGCCTGTGTGTGTCTCTTCACAGTCCCCACTGTTCCATAAGGTGTATTTTTATCTGTTTTCTAACCTATTCTACTGCTTGCATCAGTTACCTGATGTGGAACAGAGTCCCATGTAGTCATGGCTCTACAGTGCCTTGCAAAAGTATTCATCCCCCTTGCAATTTTTCATATTTTGTTCCATTACAACCTGTCATTTAAATGGATTTTTATTTCAATTTCATGTAATGAACATACACAAAGTAGTCCACATTGGTGAAGTGAAATGAAAAAATTACTTAAAAAACTGAGAAGTGGTGCGTGTATATGTATTCAACCTCTTTGCACACACACAATACTCACTCACACACACACACACACACACACACACACACGCACACGCACACGCACACACACACACACACCTGTCCTACATGTGTTTATGTAACGTCACAATCTCAACAGACAAGGGTAATCCTGCTGCCTCCCTTTAGGGAGTGAACCCCGACCCCCGACCTCCTCTCTGTCTGACGGAATCTACACTATCCATTATGAGCGTTTCCGTTGTCTCCTTCCCTCCTCTCCCCTCTCTTTCCCCAGTCTCCCATCTTTGTCTCCTTCCCTCGCTGTCCTCCTCTCCCCTCCCTCTTTCCCCCCAGTCTCCCATCTTTGTCTTTCTCCTCTCTCCTCGCTGTCCTCCCCCTCTCTGTCTCCTTCCCTCCTCTCCCCTCTCTTTCCCCACCCAGTCTCCCATCTTTGTCTTTCTCCTCTCTCCTCGCTGTCCTCCCCCTCTCTGTCTCCTTCCCTCCTCTCCCCTCTCTTTCCCCAGTCTCCCATCTTTGTATTTCTCCTCTCTCCTCGCTGTCCTCCCCCCCTCTGTCTCCTTCGCTCCTCATTGTCTCCGGTTGCATACAGGGATCAAATTATTTCCCGTTTCCATCCATTGTCAATTACAACTACGGTGCTCCCGCTAACAGGGACACTTTAGCGTGGGAGAGGAAACGTCTCACACACACAAACACACACACACATACGTCACCCCACAGCCGCCGCTCAAACAATTAGCCCAAAGAAAACACTGTCCTCATTGATTTATTGACCTTCCAGAATGCAGGAATTTGTTATACTATTCTCGAACTTGAAACATGGGAGAAGTGTGTGTGTGCATGTGTGTGGTGTGTGTGTGTGTGCGGTTCTCTAGTGAGAAAGTTGGTATAGTATCATCTGGAAGTCTTTCAGCGAGTGAAGGGGGGAACATGGGAAGAGCTTAGACCGTGTCCAAACCTTGTTAACCCAATCCATCAACACAGACTCCAGAGACAGACTGTGGGACTGATGCTAACCAGAGATACCACACATTTAGTGTTATTGTGGCATCTGGGTGCACACTAATGAATACAATGACGATGGCCCCCGAGGGTTTTCTATGACAGGGACCCAGTAGTGGTGAGGTTCTCAACTCGGAGAGGCTTCTTGTTTACATTTACATTTAAGTCATTTAGCAGACGCTCTTATCCAGAGCGACTTACAAATTGGTGCATTCACCTTATGACATCCAGTGGAGCAGCCACTTTACAATAGTGCATCTAAATCTTTTAAGGGGGGTGTGAGAAGGATTACTTTATCCTATCCTAGGTATTCCTTAAAGAGGTGGGGTTTCAGGTGTCTCCGGAAGGTGGTGATTGACTCCGCTGTCCTGGCGTCGTGAGGGAGTTTGTTCCACCATTGGGGGGCCAGAGCAGCGAACAGTTTTGACTGGGCTGAGCGGGAACTGTACTTCCTCAGTGGTAGGGAGGCGAGCAGGCCAGAGGTGGATGAACGCAGTGCCCTTGTTTGGGTGTAGGGCCTGATCAGAGCCTGGAGGTACTGAGGTGCCGTTCCCCTCACAGCTCCGTAGGCAAGCACCATGGTCTTGTAGCGGATGCGAGCTTCAACTGGAAGCCAGTGGAGAGAGCGGAGGAGCGGGGTGACGTGAGAGAACTTGGGAAGGTTGAACACCAGACGGGCTGCGGCGTTCTGGATGAGTTGTAGGGGTTTAATGGCACAGGCAGGGAGCCCAGCCAACAGCGAGTTGCAGTAATCCAGACGGGAGATGACAAGTGCCTGGATTAGGACCTGCGCTGCTTCCTGTGTGAGGCAGGGTCGTACTCTGCGGATGTTGTAGAGCATGAACCTACAAGAACGGGCCACTCTTGTTCTTGTCAGACTGTTTGAGAATTGTTTTAATTGATCGAGAGCTGCATCTTTTTACACTATTTGGAACTGAGTCAATCATTGTCATGCTTCCTGATTTGATTCAGACTTGTTGAAAACATATTTTTCATAAAAAAAATGTTAAGGCCATTGTTGTTTTCCATTGAATCATCTTTAGTTAGGCTTTTGTAGGCCCTGCCTGGCTACTCTCCAGGGCTTTTGTAGGCCCTGCCTGGCTACTCTCCAGGACTTTTGTAGGCCCTGCCTGGCTACTCTCCAGGACTTTTGGGTCTCTACTCTGTGTGCCTTAGTTGAAAAATGTTGTAGCACACAAACATATTTGAGGTAACAACCCGTTTTCTTTGTAGTAATGTTGCAAGCGTGACGGTCATGAATCCGTTTTCTGTGTATTCTCCATGTTTCTCAGGGGCTGCGGTACAGTGAAGTAATCATTGCAACAATTATCATCTGGGTAATTTCTTTCTATGCGCACTGGTTCTCATAAATAAAAAATTCCAGGTCGCACAGCTAAATATTTAGGGGCATATGCGAGTAAAATACGTAGTTGCACTGAAGAGCCGTGTATTTCACTCAACCATGAAGCGAAGATCATTCACTGTAGCATCAATGCTTTATCAAGGTCAGCAACATAGTTTCCTGTTTCTCTCATTATGACCAGTCTATCCAGTTGACACCATAGTTTCCTCCATGTTTGATCCAAAATGGCCTCCCTCCGTGTGGTTTCCATCCGGCCCATTCAGTATCTCACCCACTCTGGGGAACAGAGGAGCCTCCCGCTCTGTTTGACTGGCGTGACCATCAATCTGTAGCTCAGGGGGTTGGCACCAGACTCCACACTGAGGGAAAATTGAACAGCAACCGATAATCTGGGTTTGTGTTGAACAGAAGGAGGGCTGTGTCCTCTGAGACCTTGTGATGTTTCTTCTGGCTCTGGACCGGTGTGGATGACGAGGGAAGGCCGACCTGGTCTGGCTTGCCAGAAGAGCTGCAGAGTTTCTACACGGAGATACTGAAGAGATACTGCATCAGATATCAGCGATACTGCAGAGATACTGCAGCAGATATCAGACATACTGCAGAAATACTGCAGCAGATATCAGAGATACTGCAGAGATACTGCAGCAGATATCAGAGATACTGCAGAGATGCTGCAGCAGATATCAGAGATACTGCAGAGATACTGCAGCAGGTATATCAGCGATACTGCAGAAATACTGCAGCAGATATCAGAGATACTGCAGAAATACTGCAGCAGATATCAGAGATACTGCAGCAGGTATCAGCGATACTGCAGAAATACTGCGGCAGATATCAGAGATACTGCAGAAATATCAGCGATACTGCAGAAATACTGCGGAGATACTGCAGAAATACTGCGGCAGAGAGATATCAGAAATACTGCAGCAGATATCAGAGATACTGCAGAGATACTGCAGCAGGTATCAGCGATACTGCAGAAATACTGCGGCAGATATCAGAGATACTGCAGAAATACTGCAGCAGATATCAGAGATACTGCAGAGATACTGCAGCAGATATCAGAGATACTGCAGAGATACTGCAGCAGATATCAGAGATACTGCAGAGATACTGCAGCAGATATCAGAGATACTGCAGAGATACTGCAGCAGATATCAGCGATACTGCAGAGATGCTGCAGATATACAACAGAGATACTACAGCAGATATCAGTGATGCTGCAGAGATACTGAAAAGGTACTGCAGCAGATATCAGGGATAGAGAGGGAGGAATAAGTAAGATCTGTGTGGGTGTGTGTTAGGCTTGGGCGATATACCGTATACAAGGGTACTTGGAAAAAGCCACAAGATGTTTTTTCAATACTGTCAAAACGATTTCATTGAAGTTGTTCAATAAATTAGAATGTTTGTAGCTACTTTTTAAGTTGTTACCAGCAGTCAACTTGTGCAATACCTTAAAGTAGATTTCAGATAAAGCAGATTGCATTCCTCATTTCACCTGTCACATTATTTTACATTATGAAGCTTACCATTGTGCCCCAGTGCATTTGAGCCAGCCAGGTGTTTGTTTGTAAATAGCACAACGGGAGAAAGCAGGAGCTGGTAAGTCCATAGCGTTCTTTATCTATTGGAGAGTCACTGTTGTGAGGCACACATGAGGTGATGAAGTTACGCTTGTATGAGATTCACTACTAATTGTTTGCCACCAGATACCGTATTATAGCTTTCTGCCAGAAGTCAAAGAGCTGTCCAGCTGCCATTGTTTCCCTGTGCTTCCTTCTAGTGTTGTCTTTCTCCTCCATTCTTCTCCTCTCTGCTCCAAGTGCACATGTTGCTCTTCCTTCAGAAACGCATGCGTCAAAACTTTGTTCATTTGCACAATATATCTCGTTCACTATGGCTTGTAAATGTCCCCACTTACCGAAAATGACATTCAGTAGCTACTAGCTGTGCTTGTATAACTTTATGAGCTGGATTTGCCTGTCTTTGCAATTAGTTTGTTATTTTTTGTTCGTTAGCATTTAAATAACATTGTCTATGTGATTTCGATGTTAGTTTGCGCTAAGTTGGTTAGCATTCTAGTAATGGAGGCCAAATGGACTTTTCTTGCATTTTAGCGCCCCCTTGTGTGCTATGTCGGTAATACTGTAAATCCCGTATGAGAGAAAGACGGTATGAGAATATGAAAATCTAGATACCGCCCAATCCGTGTGTGTATGTGTGTGTGTGTGTGTCTGCATGTGTGTGTGTGTGTGTGTGTGTGTGTGTGTGTGTGTGTGTGTGTGTATGTATTGAGCCTACATTGAAGAAGTCCATAGATACACATTGATCACCCAGCTTGATCAGCTGTTCCCCACAGATTCAGATCATTAGTGGGGAACAACGGATAGTGTTTTTCTGTTCCATGGCGCTTCCCACTGCCAATATTAAACCGCTAAAAACGTCCACTAGGACCCAGACAGAGACACAGCTCTGCAGCAGAGGCTGTGTGTGAAATCAATGTCAACCAAATGAGTTTGTGTTTTTCTCTTTAGTTGTTTCGCAGCTTAGCCCCTTGAGTCGAGTCAGTTTGTCTCTCTTTTTGGAGATTTATTTTTGTTATTGACCCCAAAGGCTTTAGTCAAAGTCTGTTTTGAATAGTGCACATGAAAGTGAAATATTTTTTCTGAATGTAATCGCACAAAGTTTGAATGTAATTGCAAAGAAAGTATATATTGTTGTAGGCTCACTCTCCTCATGTGGCCTCTCTCTCCGTCTGTCTCTTTCTCTCTGAGTAATCAGAGAAGCTAGACGAGAAAGAAAAACACACCAACTCCGACAGAAGTGCAGCAGATTCTATTCAATTCCTCTCCCCTTGTTACTTCTCTTTGGGAGGAGGCAATTAAGCCCAATTTGCCTTGATTAGGCTACACGCCTAATGTGCTTGGAAGAGGAGAGAAAAAATGTTGCTCTGCAATTTGGGTGGAAGACACGTGTGAAGAAGACAAGTGATTGCACAGTAACTTTCAATTGCCATTTTAACAAGTGTCAGGATTCGGGAAGGAAAGGAGAACTTTGAGCTGTAATATTTCCTCCCTGGTAGAGAAGCTGTTTTTCTCAAGGAGGCTTGTCGTAGGGTGGTAACACTTTGGTAACACTTTGCGCCGTTATGCCTGAAAGTGTAATGCATTATAATGCTGTTATAATGCATTTTAACACTTGTTTCTAGGGCTTATGCATGCTTATAACAAGTAATACATCATTATACCTAAGGCTTTAGGTAAAGTGTTACAGAGAATTTCTCCTCCCTATTTCCAGTCTGACCTGGCGGCCATCTTTGTTGGGGCTGACGTGATATCATTCTCCAGCTACAGGTAGAGACCGCTTTGACGAAGCTTTGGATAAACGAGTGATACTGGCAGCGTGGGGGATTTTCTTCTTTCTATACTCACTGCTAGAGAGACTGCCATACAGGTCAGGATGTAGGCCTAGTCACTCATACAGGTCAGGATGTAGGCCTAGTCACTCATACAGGTCAGGATGTAGGCCTAGTCACTCATACAGGTCAGGATGTAGGCCTAGTCACTCATACAAGTCAGGATGTAGGCCTAGTCACTCATACAGGTCAGGATGTAGGCCTAGTCACTCATACAGGTCAGGATGTAGGCCTAGTCACTCATACAGGTCAGGATGTAGGCCTAGTCACTCATACAAGTCAGGATATAGGCCTAGTCACTCATACAGGTCAGGATGTAGGCCTAGTCACTCATACAGGTCAGGATGTAGGCCTAGTCACTCATATAGGTCAGAATGTAGGCCTAGTCACTCATACAGGTCAGGATGTAGGCCTAGTCACTCATACAGGTCAGGATGTAGGCCTAGTCACTCATATAGGTCAGAATGTAGGCCTAATCACTCATATAGGTCAGGATGTAGGCCTAGTCACTCATATAGGTCAGGATGTAGGCCTAGTCACTCATACAGGTCAGGATGTAGGCCTAGTCACTCATACAGGTCAGGATGTAGGCCTAGTCACTCATACAGGTCAGGATATAGGCCTAGTCACTCATACAGGTCAGGATATAGGCCTAGTCACTCATACAGGTCAGGATATAGGCCTAGTCACTCATACAGGTCAGGATGTAGGCCTAGTCACTCATACAGGTCAGGATGTAGGCCTAGTCACTCATACAGGTCAGGATATAGGCCTAGTCACTCATACAGGTCAGAATGTAGCTCTAGTCACTCATACAGGGGAAGAGTTGGTGGGTTTTCTTCATTTGATGCCAAAAGAGGCTTTCTTTGTCGAAGGGCCAAGCTTCACAAGTCACCCCGTCCCCATTACAGGGTGTTACAGAGAAAAGGTCTAGGCCGGTCTTCCTCTTGGAAGAATAGAATAAAGCACTGACTGTGTCCCAAAGGGCACCCTATTCCCTATAGTGAATTACTTGTGACCAAACCCCGTATCAGTCCTGGTCAAAAGTAGGGAATAGGGAACCTTTTGGGACCCAGACACAGTGTTTGAAAAGCCACAGTGTGCCACTGGCTCTCCGCTTTCAGAAAGCTCTTTGCCTGCTTCACTTTTGAGTTTTGATTTGGGTGGAAAGTGAAAGGAGTTGTTTTTTGACCTTGTGAACCTTCTTCTCACTTCTCTTTTCAAAAACCTGATTGATTCATTCCGAACAGAACAGGAGTCTGTGTTCTTGTGTCCCAAATGGCACCCTATTCCCTACATAGTGTGCTGTTTTAGACCAGAGGCCTCAAAGGTGTTGGACTATATAGAGAATAGGATGCCATTTGCGACGCACTTGTGTGTGTGTTCCTGTTGCCTTACCGGTTCCTCTTTCCCTGTGAAAGTAGATCTTCACCAAGCCCTTTGAGAAAGTAAAAGCGTTCCCTCACTCTCAGTTCAATTCAATAGACTTTATTGACATGGCAAGTTATATTACTTACAATGTCAATGTACACATATAACTACACTGGTCTGACTAACTGTAATAAAGTAATACTTATAATAAAAGTACTAATACTACTACTAATAATAATAATATTAATACTAATACAAATAATTGTAATACTACTACCAATAATACTACTATATATACTACTACTAATAATAATAATAATAATACTACTACTACTACCACTACTAATAATACTACTACTACTACTATTACTACTACTACCACTAATAATAATAATACTACTACTACTTCTACTACTACTAATAGTACTACTACTACCACTAATAATAATAATAATACTAATACTGCTACTACTAATACTACTACTACTACCACTAATAATAATAGGAGGCCTAGTAGTAGTGGTAATTAACATTAACAGAAGTACAACAACATTAGTCATGAGAATAATAATACGTTAAAGTAATAGACCAGTCTCAACATGACTGAAAAGCCACATGGCATGGTATGAAAGCCAAAACCAAAGAAAATAGCTATTGTTACATTGGTACTTTTCACTGGCTGTCCCTCGGCTTGTGGCAGGAGGCCACATATTTACGTGCCAAAACTGCACATTTTGTTTTTTCCCAATGCGTATTAGATATTTTCAGCATTTTTTTATAGTTTAAAATGATTTGTAATGAAGGATAATTTGGGGAAAGAAAGATTCTCTTATGTCTGAGTATTTGTCCCAGTGTAATAGGTCGCTCTCTCTTTCTTTCTTACTTTATTTTTGATCTCCTCTCTCTTTGTCTCCCTCTCTTTTCTCGTCCCTCTTCTCTCTCTCTCTCTCTCTCTCTCTCTCTGCAGCAGCTTGGGTGCATTAGGGCCACGTCTTCAACTCTGTGTATTTGGTCATTACAGACCAGAGGGCCTCCCTTTAGTAAACATGAACAGTCTCACAGAGACCGTCAGTACAGGCCCTATAGCCCTTAGTCCCTGTAGAACAAAGACACTCCCAATCCCTCTCAAGGTGTTCCTCTTTAAAACTCCATTACCTTAACCTCGTTAACCAGAGACCACATAGGCCTGCTACACTCGAATCAATCCCCGAGCTGACAAGGTAAAAATCCGTCGTTCTGCCCCTGAGCAAGGCAGTTAACCCACTGTTCCCCGGGCGCCGAAGACATGGATGCCGATTAAGGCAGCCCCCCGCACCTTTCTGATTCAGAGGGGTTGGGTTAAATGCGGAAGACACATTTCAGTTGAATACATTCAGTTGGTATCCCCCTTTCCCTTTCCTTTCCCTCCCTGAAGTCCCGCACAGGCCCCCAGCCCCCTTCCCCCTATCATTTCCAGACCAGGGTTCAAACACGCCCAACTAGCACTCCAGACAGGCTAAAGTCCAGACTAAAGTCCAGACTAAAGGCCAGACTTAAAAGCCAGACGGGCTAAAGTCCAGACTAAAGTCTAGACAGACTAAAATCCAGACTAATGTCCAGACAGGCTAAAGTCCAGACTAAAGTCCAGACAGGCTAATGTCCAGACTAATGTCCAGACAGGCTAATGTCCAGACTAATGTCCAGACAGGCTAAAGTCCAGACTAAAGTCCAGACAGTCTAATGTCCAGACTAATGTCCAGACAGGCTGAAGTCCAGACTAATGTCCAGACAGGCTAAAGTCCAGACTAAAGTCCAGACAGGCTAATGTCCAGACTAATGTCCAGACAGGCTAAAGTCCAGACAGGCTAATGTCCAGACTAAAGGTTCAAAGTATTTGAAAGATCTCAAATAGTATTTGAATCCTGGTCTGATGGCCACTTTCCCTTTGACTGGTGAGTCCCTGACGCCACACAACAGCCCACCCATCCATCCCTTCATCCCTCCACTCCTCCATCTCTCCCTCCTCATTTAATCTGTGTCCTGGGCATCGTTTTGGGGAAAGTAGCCTTTAAATAACCACAGCCCAGCGCAGCAAACCTCTTCAGTATGTGCAGTCTGTCACTTTGCATTAGGAGTCATTATGGCTCCCTGTAGCTTGGTGTGTATTTTGTTTGTGTATCGGTCTGAGGCATCAGCTGTTTACTGTCTGAGGAGAAGAGGAGGCTTAAAGGATTCATAAGGGAAGTCGTGAGACATGGCTGCTATACAAGGCCCTCTCTCTTTCCCCTCTCAAAATATACATTGTTGTTGTATAGTACAATATACAATCTGGTTGAATATGACGCTGAGACGTTCTACATGAAGCCCTGTTCTCCTTCCCTAAAAAAGACATATTGGTTATTTTTCTATCCATCAGGTTATTCATTAAATGTATTAAATGTATTACCATGTACAATTAAAATATACATCTGAAAGGGAAGTTTAATCCATTGTAGCAGACATAGGTAGACTGCTAATTATCTCCAGTCCAGGGGACCGATATCTATTGTTGTTGTATAATAGCCTTTCAACAGTTCATTTACAGGTGCCCTTTGGTCCATTAGTAACTCACCTCATCAATCATGTCCAGGGAAAACCCTTGTGTTTTCATATAGAAAGAATGTGATTCTTCACGTGAAGTCCAAAAGGTCACATGACAGTTGTAGTGCCGTTGTGTCTCTGCGTGCGTCTGCACGCGGTGTGTAATTAATCAACGCTCTGCTTTACCATAAGCAGCTTCGCCTCTCTCTTGTAATGAGCTGATTACTCACGGTGCCGAACCACATTAATATAGAAATAGAGAAAGAGAGGAAGAAACAGAGAGTCAGAGAGAGTGAGAGAGTGAGCTCATCCCTCGGCAGTAGTAATGTAGAGTACTTTGTCGGTGACCTCAACCCAGAGTAACAGCACTTTATTCCACATGGACTTCCAAGGGAAACGTGTCTTCCGCTTTATTCCAACTCCTCTGAAATACACGCATACATACAGGACCAAGAGTAACACAGAAATACTATGGCCATGTTCAAATCTGGCCTGCCTACTACTTACTGAAACTGCATACTGTGTACTAATCGTACTGCATTGGTAAACGCGGGTTGTCTTGTCATTCTTCAACACTGTTGTAGTACAACGGCTGTGCAAGTGCCTTATTTTGCGCAGAGGGAGGGAGCTCCCGTCTCCCTTTGTTCATGGTGCCGACCGGAGTTGTTTTCTTTGCAAGAAACGTCCGCCAATGACAGTGAAGTGACATGTGTCCCCTTGCCAATGTAAGGTTCCACAAGCCTCATCACCACATTCTCTGACACTCGCTCACCTGCTGCCAGATGTGGATATTTTCCCAGATATTGAAAGCCGTTCAGCGTGTACTAAAATGCACGCTCTCACTGTGTAGCCTTCTCCAAGGAGGCCAGAGGAGACCGATACGACTGCTTTGATTGGGTGAACTGATATAGGGTACATGCCATTTTGAGATTAGGCCTATAATTAGACTGGATCAATACAATCGAATGGTCCGCCCTGTTCTTCATTCACAATTGGTGATGACATCATTATGCATCAACTCAGCCATTCCCCCCCTTTCTCCCCATCATACTTTACTTCATGTATTTCATCTGTTGTTGTATGTTGAAATGAGTTTAGGTTCAGTTTTGAGGCTATTATTGGAGTGATGATCATCGGGGCACAACACTTTCAGCTGTTGGGAGGAGCGGAGCAGTGGCACGGAGGAAAGCCATAACAAACTGGTTGTAACGCCAGTTCTGTTGGTGATATTAAGATTCTAACAGCGGCAGTGTGTTAGACTTGGTTAGGACAAGGCAAGGACGAGGATGGGCTGGAGGACTGCTTTAGCAGTTCTAGTGTTAAGATAGGGACAGCTGTGTGTAACCATGACGTCACGTTTGAATAATATTTCTGTTATCTGTGTTTGTGTAGCTGGTGTGATGAGTAATACTGTACGTTGATAAGCCTTGTTGTTGTTTCAGTAACCTTCTGGAGTAAAGGAAGCTGTGTTGATATAGCCAAGGACATGCTCCTTTACAGTGCATTTTATTCAGCAAGTGTCGCTTTTTAGGGCTTATAAATCAGACAATGTGTCTCATCCTTCCATTATCCATGCTCTCTCTCTCTCTCTCTCTCTCTCTCTCTCTCTCGCTCTCTCTCTTTCTCTCTCTGTCTCTCTCTGTCTCTCTCTCTCTCTCTCTCTCTCTCTCTCTCTCTCTTTCTCTCTCTGTCTCTCTCTGTCTCTCTCTCTGTCTCTCTTTCTCCCTCTCTTCCTCTCTCTCTCTCTCTTTCTCTCTCTGTCTCTCTCTCTCTCTCTGTCTCTCTCTCTCCCTCTCTTTCTCTCTCTCTCTCTCTCTCTCTCTCTCTCTCTCTCTCTCTCTTTCTCTCTCTGTCTATCTCTCTGTCTCTGTCTCTGTCTCTCTCTGTCTCTCTGTATCTCTCTCTGTCTCTTTCTCTCTCCCCGTGTCTCGCTCTCTCACTCTTTCTCTCTTGCAAGTGTGTAGGCCTTATCAAGGGAGTGTCTATCTAGCAAAGGTCTTCCTGTCTCTAGTCAATCTCTCCTCTGTCACCTCTCCTCTCTTCTCCCCATCTCCATGCTTGTAATTTACCGAGTTTGTATTTGACCTTGTTATCGGGAACAGTTTCTCTAATTCTACCCCACCACATATAAAAGCCCTGGCCAACCCACTCAGCCAGAGAAATGGAGTCACTATAACTGAAATTCCCATTCAAGTTAATGTGGTCTTTGCTGGGGGGGACTGGCAGTCATTTTATTTCTATGAGTACAGCCATCCAGACCTTCCCTGAGTTATGTATCCCTTGTAATTAAACTGGTCGGACCATCCCACTCTTCATTATTGCATTTCTATCTCACAATAGCAGACCATTATCCCCGTCCTCCAGCTTCCATATGTTCATTTAACAGAGATTTGACTGCCCAGTGTATTTTATCTAACTTTTATTTAATCAGTATAAGGATGGACCCTTTCTCCCCCCCCCCTCTCTCTCTCTGCCTCTTTCGCTCTCATTCTGTCTTTCTTTCTGTCTCTCTCTCTCTCTCTGCATCTCTCGCTCTCATTCTGTCTTTCTTTCTGTCTCTCTCTCTCTCTTTCTCTCTCTTTCTCTATCCATCCACTCATCCACCCATCCCTAGGCCTGAAATTGCATTGCAGTTCTCCCTTACGCAAGCAAAAACAATGTTGGGAGTGAATGGCGCGTCCGTCGATAATGACTGTTTAAATGTTAAATGTGGAGCCTTTCCTTTATTGTCTGGTGTCCTCGCTCGGCTGCTAGGCCCAGGTAGCTAAATCACTTTGCAATGTTTTAGGGCTAGCATACGGTGGGACAGAGAGAGGATTCCTGCTATTCTACCACAGTCAGCTCTTCCTGGATGAGTGTAGAACAGCAGGATGAATCATTCAAACCTGAGCTGCCTTCACCATGTGGACAGACAGACACACACACACACACACACACACTCTCACACTGATTTTCTACCAGCCCCAGCATTTGTTGCATCTCGTATGCAGATGTATTGGGGCTGCCGGTGGATTGTGCTTACAGCGGTGGTACGTGCAGACATCCCTGTGTGTTGTGATAGATGACCAGCAGAGTCCTCGGTAGTCCTCAGTCGCATGCAGCTCTGGGCTGTTAGACTGAGACAGAGGGAGGAAGCCCTAGACAGCTGCAGTGCATAACATGTGTAGTACTGTTAGCTTTAGTTCATGTGTTAGCTGTTAGCTTTAGTTAATGTGTAGTACTGTTAGCTTTAGTTAATGTGTAGTACTGTTAGCTTTAGTTCGTGTGTAGTACTGTTAGCTTTAGTTCATGTGTAGTACGGTTAGCTTTAGTTCATGTGTAGTACGGTTAGCTTTAGTTCATGTGTAGTACGGTTAGCTTTAGTTCATGTGTAGTACTGTTAGCTTTAGTTCATGTGTAGTACTGTTAGCTTTAGTTCATGTGTAGTACTGTTAGCTTTAGTTCATGTGCAGTACGGTTAGCTTTAGTTCTTGTGTAGTATGGTTAGCTTTTGTTAATGTGTAGTACTGTTAGCTTTAGTTCATGTGTAGTACTGTTAGCTTTAGTTCATGTGTAGTACGGTTAGCTTTAGTTCATGTGTAGTACTGTTAGCTTTAGTTAATGTGTAATATTAATGCTAATGTGTAAGCGTTAGTTAATTTGTAGTACTGTGTATTTACTAGTTTTGTGGTTGTCAAAGTCAAATATGAGGATGTTTTTAGTGAGAGAGCTAATGTCCCAACGCCCCCCCCCCCCCTCAACTTATCATCAAGCTTTGATTATTTTAATCAGCTGTATAGTGCTAGGGCAAAACCCATAATGTGCACCCAGGGGGGACCCCAGGACCGAGTTTGGGAAACCCTGCCATAGGGGATGAAGAGAGAGAGAAGGAACCCTGGTGGTACTGTGGTATTAGTCAGAGACAGAGTAGATATATGAGGGTGTTTGGGCAGGTCACAGACCCTCTCTCCATCTCTGATGTGTCAGATTCACCTCTCTGCCCCGTCCTGGGCCTCTGTGGCCTGATTATAAATCACATTGCTTCATCTGTCATTTAACTGTGATTTTGGGACGAGGGCGAGACAGAGGAACGAGGGGAGAGATGAAGGCGAGGGAAAGACAGACATAATGGTGGTCTTAAAACAGTAGGTGTATAGATGGAGAGAAAGTGTGTAGTCCCTTCTCATCTCCCCCCAGAACAAGCTAGGTAAGAGGTAAGACTGTATATTTGTCATCTGGCCTAATCTGAAGTGTTTCCCGGGCAGCATTAATCTCCCAGCCAGGGCTCAACACAATGGCAATGTTAAGCCGGCCTGAAGAGTGGACAGCAGCCACAGTTCTGACACACACACACACACACACACACACACACACACACAGCTGCTCTGAGATGCACAGACAGGTAGGGGAATAGAAAGAGAAAACACCACGTAACCATAACTCCATAATCCCTCGGAGCCACCAGGTCAACCATCCAACGACCTTTAGAAGCTACCGTGTCCAATCGGCCACAACGGCTAAGAGCACAAAAGCTGACATTGAGATAAATAGTGTTTGAAGGTTCGTTTCAGTTAGATTTGCTGTTATTGCGAAATCTTTAGCTGGTGGAATGTTTTGCCGATTTTTTTGCTAAATGGAAAGTAGGTTATTAAATGTCCAACACCAGCATTTGTTATATTATATAAATAATTATAATACATTTGATTTGTTAGATATTATTCATGTTATGTTAAATTACTGATATTTGAAGGCATACTGGATACACCATACATACTTTTTGTTATATTAATACACTGTAGCTAGCTTGCTAGCTATTTTGTAATAATTTCCCTGATTCTAAAATTCTTAAATGTTATTTCAAATTCTAAGAAAGTCAAGAAATAGATACAAAAATTTACATTTTCAATGTCGCAATGTCCAGAATATCTGTATTTTCCTATTAATTTGAAAAAAATAACAATATATATATATAGTTTGAGCATAATAATATGCATTTCCTATAAATGTTTTGAAGAACAAAAAATAATTGAATGAACTAGTGGTAGATATATAATATACCTGTATAAATAATGTTGGATCATTTAGCTTTTAATAAATACATTCCAAACCTATTCTAAAGATGGCCTTGCTGTCTTCTTCTCTCAGACAATGGCCTTGCTGTCTTCTCTCAGACAATGGCCTTGCTGTCTTCTCTCAGACAATGGCCTTGCTGTCTTCTTCTCTCAGATTATGGCCTTGCTGTCTTCTTCTCTCAGATTATGGCCTTTCTTTCTTCTTCTCTCAGATTATGGCCTTGATGTCTTCTTCTCTCAGACAATGGCCTTGCTGTCTTCTCTCAGACAATGGCCTTGCTGTCTTCTTCTCTCAGACAATGGCCTTGCTGTCTTCTTCTCTCAGATTATGGCCTTGCTGTCTTCTTCTCTCAGATTATGGCCTTTCTTTCTTCTTCTCTCAGATTATGGCCTTGATGTCTTCTTCACACAGCTTCACATCACACACCTCCACAGCTCTGGCTTCTGTTTGGACAGTTGTGTTTACGGTAACTCTGATAAAGCGAGCTGCAATCCATACACGCATACACACACGCATACACACACACAGTTCCACACACACCTATTGAAGCCTCTGCTCTGCCTCTGACTTGGCCGCTTGTCCTCTCTCTTTATGGTTCTCTCTCTCTCACGCCAGTTGAAACACAATGACGGGAGTGGCATAGTGACACTGCAGGGGTTTGGGTCTTGGAGAATAAGAAGATGAAAGAGAGAAGAGAGGGAAAGTAGAAAAGTAGTCTTGAGAAAGCTCAGATTTGTCAGGTCTCTTGGACGGAGAGATTCCCATTTATTTCTCCCAGCCCGAGGATGCTTTTGTGTCACACCTCTGCTCCAGCAGGGTAAACACGGCCAGCACCCTGAGAGTGCACACACACGCATGTACGCACACAAACACACACACACACATCGCCCTGAGAGCACAGAGGCTAAGGCGCTCACATAAAACCATTTGACCGTTCTGCCTAAATAATTCAGCTGACATCACCTCTGAGAGCAGAGCTCAGGACAGGCCAACAGGAGATGAGCCAGCAGCACTCAGTCTATATCCTCTCTTGTATATCCTCTCTTCTCTCTCTCTCTCTCTCTCTCTCTCTCTCTCTCTCTATGGTTCTCTCTCTCTCTATGGTTCTCTCTCTCTCTATGGTTCTCTCTCTCTATGGTTCTCTCTCTCTCTCTCTCTCTCTCTATGGTTCTCTCTCTCTCTATGGTTCTCTCTCTCTCTCTCTCTATGGTTCTCTCTCCCTGTCTTTGTACCTGTCTCTTTCTCAGTATAGCTCTCTTTATCCTCTCGTTCTCTCTTTCTTCTCTCTCTTCTTCCCCCCCTGTCACTTACTTCCACTCTTTGTCTTTCTCCATCAGAGGGATATATTGAAGTTCCCTCAACCAGCAGCTCATTTCATATTCTCTAAGAATATTCTAAACAGCAATAACAACAACAATAGCAGATGCATTTCTTTCTCCCCCTCTTTGTTAATGTCCTTGAAACAATCTCACAACAGATTTCTTAGAAAATAATAAATATTAGCGTGTGGAAAGAATGATCAAATGGAAACATTGGGGATAATAAGCCGGTCGCTCTTCACTTCATTCCCCCTGACTGTGCTGCCATACAGCTGTACGTCTATGGCAGAGAGAGAGAAGACGGGTAGATGGAGCTCATCTGCATACACACACACACACACACACACACACACACACACTCACACACAGGGCTGTGATCTGCCTGTATTGAAATAGCTCGGTGCCGTGACCTACATTCATTCCCCCAGCTGGAGAAAAATGCTCTGAATCTCTCTCACACACACTCACTCACGCGCGCACACCACACACACACAAAAGCAAGTCAGATTAATTGAGCTGGTTCTCATCTCTGAGAGAGAGAGAGAGAGAGAGAGAGAGAGAGAGAGAGAGAGAGAGAGAGAGAGAGAGAGAGAGAGAGAGAGAGAGAGAGAGAGAGAGAGAGAGAGAGAGAGAGAGAGAGAGAGAGAGAGAGAGAGAGAGAGAGAGAGAGAGAGAGAGAGAGAGAGAGAGAGAGAGAGAGAGAGAGAGAGACTTATTCTCTATCTGTCTCTGTATCTCTCTCTCTTTCGTTCTCTCTCTGTGTGTCTCTGTCTGTCTGTCTCTCTCTCTCTCCCTACATGTGTAATATAGTTCATAGTGTTTGTACCTACTAGTATAGTGATAGACATGACAATAACCCCAAGTTATTGAATCAAAAGGTGCGTTCTTGTCACTCACAATAGCAACAATGACAGAGATGGTAATAACTGTTTAAAAGGTGCATTATTTCTTTAATGTTTCGTATTGATGTTTAATGTAAATATTAATACAAATACAAATGATGATACATTATTTTAATAAATACGAATATATATATTACAGTTAATAAATACATGCTTTAAATTAAAGTGCATATATGTACATTAAAAAATGAGTAAATAATAAGCAATGATCTGTATCCTACAATGAGCTGTTTTCTCTCCTCTGAAGTCAGAAATAGACTAGTAGGTAAATGTCTAAATGAGAATAACTACTTTGACTTCAGAGTGCTCAGGGGATCCCAATCCCGCTGTCTTTGCTCATTCACAAGTTCAATCTCAGTCAGAAGTATTCATATGCTGCCCTCATACACTTCAGCCCAGAGGGGATTCCTGGAATTCATTTGAATCTGTTCTGTAATTGGGTATTTTTAGTTATACACAATTAATCAACTGCTTCCCCCAAATGCACATTTTCCCTTCAACGCTTTGATGGAAATTCTCAATGAAGCTTCAAAGTTTCGTGACACTGTTATCATGACAGGGATTGTCACGCTTCTTGGGGGGCTGTAATATTTTTCCACCATTGATGTAACTGCAAACATAAGCATGAAGTAATTCAACATGATAAGTAGTAAATATTTGAGACAGTTGTTTGATATTTTAAATGCGTCCGACACATTTTTATAATATTCTTTAAGATGTCAGATTACAGAACACGTGTTCCTTAGATGTTCAAATATTATACAGCTATTATAAAGTCTTAATGACATGGAAAGAAAGACACAACTACAGCTGCTGTGTGAAGATGTCCTGAAATGGACACCTTTTAATCTGACCCATCTTTTCCAGAAATGTACACCATACGTATTTCAAACAGTTTATGTACTTTATAAATCTGACACCAGCATTTTCCACACACAATTTAAAAAAATTAAAAATACATTTAAGGGGAATGTCCTGAAATGGACACCATGGTAACCTGAGGAAGATGATCTACTTTAATAACTCTGACTGCAGATACAAGTTAAAGCACTTATTTTCCACCTAAGAAGAAACATCATGTTTTCTCAGGTGCATAGACGCATTAATCTAGCATTCCAGGCTTGGACAGAGTTTGTGGTGGCCTGCTAGGTTCACGTCTAGCCATGGACGGGGAGTTCCCAGTCAACCAGTCAAGCAGCATGTCACCCCATGCATTTAATGCCCCAGCCAACACCGTGCCTTTCCATTCAATAGGATCTTCCTTCCTGCAGAGAGAGCGATGCAGCCTACCAAACAAAGGCAATGGAGAATGAATGGTGGCGTATGCCTCTGTTGGTTCACCTGTTACTATGTAAATAATAGACCTATCTATCTCAGACCGAGCTGTGTTGCTCTAACTGCTATAGATGGAGCAATGTTTTTCAAGGGTCTATTGGGATTTGTCCAGAAAACGCCAATTGCCCATATTTCCACACACGGTATAGTTTATGATAATTGTTTTAACATAGTATTTCTAGATGAAACAGAATCTCTGGGTTTCAAACGTATTCATTATGCAGATGTACACAGCAATCATCGAGGAATTTTATCTCAACCGAAGAAAATAAAATAGACCTCAAGTGTATTTTTCATTCATTTAAATTTCAGTCATTTGATACCAATATTATTTCCTAGTAAAATACATATGTCAAATGTCAAAATAGATGCGGTAGGATCAAGCATAGCAGTAGCTCATAGCAGAAAAATCTGATTGGACATTCACAGGAAAATAAACAGACTCTTGTCTATGAAAATAGCAGGGTGTCAGAACCTGAGTTATTCATGTGATTATTACCCTGACGTCCTGAATCGTCTTCTAATGACTTGTGTCTTTACATGACAGAGAAAGACACATAGAAGAGACAGTTGTTTGTCCACCCAGTCATTTAGAGCATTAAATGATAATAGCACATCAGCAGCTTGAGACCCGGCCCCCCCTGACGTTCAGGCTCATCTCACTAAGTAAACGCTTTCAACACACAAATTGGCACTCAGTCCGTCTGGGTGTCCACAGACCTGCTTTGCTGTTATTTTAACCTAGCTACAGGCTCTGATTGACTCTGGTTCAGGTGTGTGTGTGTGTGTGTGTGTGTGTGTGTGTGTGTGTGTGTGTGTGTGTGTGTGTGTGTGTGTGTGTGTGTGTGTGGGAGAAATCCCCAAACAACTGCAGCATTGTCAAGTACCACTTGCTCGATAAAGATGTCAACCGTAGCTGTTAATTTCATCCTTACGTACAGATTCCTTACTTTACTGTAGATCCTGTGCCCTTCTCTCCACCCACGAGGACTGTTGTCCCAAATCGAAACCACAGCTGATGGCCAACACCTGGAGGTGGATGGAAGGGTTAACTCATGTTTGAGTCCAGACTGGCTCTGTGTGTTTGACATATGGAGGTGTTTCTAGTCTGCCTGTGAAAGCAAAGCAGCACGTCTAGTGTTGCAGTCGGCCTAGTTGTCCCAGGCTGCGTCCCGAATGGCACCCTATTCCCTGCATACTGCACTACTTTTGACCAGAGCGCTATGGTCCCTGATCAAAAGCAGTGCACTGAATAGGGAATAGGGTGCCATTTGGGACGGAGGCCAAGTGAACCTATAACCGCCCTTCTTGTCATGTAGGTCAGGCTTTAGGGGGATTGTATTTTACCACCACTCTGAAATCCGAGCCCTCTTTTGTCAGAGCAGAGGAAGAAGTAAATGGCTTTAGAATAGATTTTATCAACAGCCATCAGTCAGCGGGGCGGAAGACGTCTCAGTCACTCTTCTCAAAACACCGGATTAGGTGACACTCTCCAAATCGCCAGCTCAATTAACCAATCAGGTGCTTAGGTCTAAACAGGCCCCTCCAGCCCCGAGGGGAAATCCCACCCCCGTGTTGGGGGGCCTGGACTCACCTTTTTGACCTGATCTGTCAGTCATAGAGAGGGGGGACTGGACAGCAGGGCTAGAATCTCTCAGAGGTAAAAGTAGCGGCTGTAATGGCACACCTCACAGACACTCTGTGATTAACCAGGCTGTATACATACACACACACACACACACACACACACACACACACACACACACACACACACACACACACACACACACACACAGCTCCTGCAACGCTCGGTAGGGTTAGCTCCCATGACTCTCTGATATCAATCTGTTTTGGCGTCACTGACATTAAGTCAAAGATACTGTGTCAACGCAATGACACTCTTCTGGGATTACCTCAATATGAGACGATCTGCCCAAAGAATTATTATTCTAAACTTAACTTAATTTAAAAAAAATGTGGTGGATAAACAGAGAGAAATTGCTGAAATTACAGTGTCCTTATAATGTGGCAAAAAAAAATAGAAAATCATACAATGGAATAAAAAAGGAGCTTTTTTCTGTTAATTGATAACAGTGGCTGACGCCTTCCTAATGATGTGCAGTCCTTCGCTTTGAGTTTCCATTCAACAGTCTGGTACGGATCTGACAGCTAGAGGTTAGACTTGACGGTGGAAGTTGTAATAAATATATATCGTAAAAAAATATTTTCAGTGCAAACTTAAATGACTAAAACCAGAACTAATATATAGAAAAGATAATGGACGTACATATTTTTAAAAATAAGATCATCTTTAAGAACGAACTATCACCAAAAAAAAAAGCTGGACAGTCGGGGAGAATCTAAAATGATTTTGTTGTTTTTGTTGCAATGTTTGAGTCACTCAGATAGCAGCCGTGGCAAAACGTACAGAATCACAGGGAATGCCCTTTAAAACAGCAAATGTCACTGCAGCCAACAGGATGGCCTCTGTTTGGTCGGCGACTGCACCATTGACTAGGCCCCTCGTCACACCCACCACCTAAACCCTGTGTATGTTGGACTTCTTTATTTCTCTTTTCCTTAGATAGTATTTAATGCACCGGTAATTGAAATGCCCTTTGAGAAATTATTTGATTAATTCATTAAATTAATTTGACTTTCTTTCACAAGACAAGCTGTGTGAAACACATGCCCTGCTAAAAGTTATTTTGGGTTTATTCTGTTCCAATCTCAATTTAACCGATCCGCTTAACAAAATGTCTTCGAGACGAAAGAGGGCTTTTTGTTCATGTAACTCTATGACTCTGCCCTATTTTTCGGAGCGTATGTACTTCCTCCTCACGGCCTCGTCGCCTCCTTCTTAATACTCCAGATACAGCGCCTAGACGCTGGGTGTAGTGATATATTTCACCCCATATCCTCTGTCACTGGGCTTGTTCTAGCGTTGTCCAAATGATTAGGTTAGTTGATGGAACTGAATACTCAGTCTTTCCCTCCCTCCCTCCCTCCCTCCCTCCCTCCCTCCCTCCCTCCCTCCCTCCCTCCCTCCTTTATTCTCCCGGACCCAGTCTGTTGGACATTCTGACACTACGTCCCATTTGGCTGCCAATTCCTATAGGGCTCTGGACAAAAGTAGTGCACTTTATAGGGAATAGGGTACCATTTAGGATGTAACCTGAGGGTGCCCCTCTGCAGCTGGGTCCACTGAATAAGGAGTCACCCCCCTCCCCACCTCACCCCTCTCACCCTCCCCTGTACAAGTGGCCCATTGTCTCCCCCTCTCCCTCCCTACCCCTGTGTGCCTGAATGCTGCTACCTGTTATTATGTGGGAGAACAGAGAGGATGAATTAAATAGGAAAAATGATAGGGAACTTAATCAATGGTTCCTTTGTGACATCGTACCGGCCACCCTCCGGTCCAAATGCATAAGGATGCGGAACGGCGAGCCAGCCGGAGGCCAATTAATCTCAGCGCTTGATAATCTAATGATTACACGCTGGCAGCTCTGACATCACACCTGGGTGAGTTCTAGAACAATCCATCCCCCCACAGACTGGGAAAGACCTGTAGAGCACATGACGCTTGAGGAATGTGGTTGTAGAGGTTTATGAACAGCGTTAGAATATTATAATGCGTTATTACACCGTGTAGAGCTCTCAGAAATGACATGGCACATTTTTACTCCATGATAAAGAGGCAGATTAAATGTTTAGGGACTACAAACAATAAAGATAAACGGATCACCTACATTTTCTGATCTTACTTTCGTACTGGAGAGAAAGTGACAGCAGCGAGCCTACAGTTTGTTTTGTATTGTACTGACTTCTAAAGGTCAACAATGCCGTTTGTTCCTGCTTCTTTCTAGAAAGTCCCTCTTTCTACTGTATCTGAACTGTAATATTTGATTATCCATCCCTCCTGGTATTTACTTTAGCTAGTAGTTCAATTGTCATGTCATACTTTGGTCTTGCCCCGCTACGTGTTTGTGTGAGATTCCTATTTCGCTCCATCGCTCTCTTTCCCTTCCTTCCTTCTGTTATGTTCCGCGCCTATCTGACAAAGCTGCTACGTTGTGTTCTGTTCCGTGCCTATCTGACAAAGCTGCTACGTTCTGTTCTGTTCCGTGCCTATCTGACAAAGCTGCTACGTTCTGTTCTGTTCCGTGCCTATCTGACAAAGCTGCTACGTTTTGTTCTGTTCTGTTCCGTGCCTATCTGACAAAGCTGCTACGTTCTGTTCTGTTCCGTGCCTATCTGACAAAGCTGCTACGTTCTGTTCTGTTCCGTGCCTATCTGACAAAGCTGCTACGTTCTGTTCTGTTCTGTGCCTATCTGACAAAGCTGCTACGTTGTGTTCTGTTCCGTGCCTATCTGACAAAGCTGCTACGTTCTGTTCTGTTCAGTGCCTATCTGACAAAGCTGCTACGTTCTGTTCTGTTCCGTGCCTATCTGACAAAGCTGCTACGTTGTGTTCTGTTCCGTGCCTATCTGACAAAGCTGCTACGTTGTGTTCTGTTCCGTGCCTATCTGACAAAGCTGCTATGTTGTGTTCTGTTCCGTGCCTATCTGACAAAGCTGCTACGGTCTGTTCTGTTCCGTGCCTATCTGACAAAGCTGCTACGTTGTGTTCTGTTCCGTGCCTATCTGACAAAGCTGCTACGTTCTGTTCTGTTCCGTACCTATCTGACAAAGCTGCTACGTTCTGTTCTGTTCCGTGCCTATCTGACAAAGCTGCTACGTTGTGTTCTGTTCCGTGCCTATCTGACAAAGCTGCTACGTTCTGTTCTGTTCCGTGCCTATCTGACAAAGCTGCTACGCTCTGTTCTGTTCCGTGCCTATCTGACAAAGCTGCTACGTTCTGTTCTGTTCCGTGCCTATCTGACAAAGCTGCTACGTTCTGTTCTGTTCCGTGCCTATCTGACAAAGCTGCTACGTTGTGTTCTGTTCCGTGCCTATCTGACAAAGCTGCTACGTTGTGTTCTGTTCCGTGCCTATCTGACAAAGCTGCTACGTTCTGTTCTGTTCCGTGCCTATCTGACAAAGCTGCTACGTTCTGTTCTGTTCCGTGCCTATCTGACAAAGCTGCTACGTTCTGTTCTGTTCCGTGCCTATCTGACAAAGCTGCTACGTTGTGTTCTGTTCCGTGCCTATCTGACAAAGCTGCTACGTTGTGTTCTGTTCCGTGCCTATCTGACAAAGCTGCTACGTTCTGTTCTGTTCCGTGCCTATCTGACAAAGCTGCTACGTTCTGTTCTGTTCCGTGCCTATCTGACAAAGCTGCTACCTTCTGTTCTGTTCCGTGCCTATCTGACAAAGCTGCTACGTTTTGTTCTGTTCCGTGCCTATCTGACAAAGCTGCTACGTTCTGTTCTGTTCCGTGCCTATCTGACAAAGCTGCTACGTTGTGTTCCGTGCCTATCTGACAAAGCTGCTACGTTGTGTTCTGTTCTGTTCCGTGCCTATCTGACAAAGCTGCAACATTCTGTTCTTTTGCGTGCCTATCTGACAAAGCTGCTACGTTCTGTTCTGTGCCTATTTGACAAAGCTGCTACATTCTGTTCTGTTCCGTGCCTATCTGACAAAGCTGCTATGTTCTGTTCTGTTCCGTGCCTATCTGACAAAGCTGCTACGTTCTTTTCTGTTGCGTGCCTATCTGACAAAGCTGCTATGTTCTGTTCTGTTCCGTGCCTATCTGACAAAGCTGCTACATTCTTTTCTGTTGCGTGCCTATCTGACAAAGCGGCTATGTTCTGTTCTGTTCCGTGCCTATCTGACAAAGCTGCTATGTTCTGTTCTGTTCCGTGCCTATCTGACAAAGCTGCTACGTTCTTTTCTGTTGCGTGCCTATCTGACAAAGCTGCTATGTTCTGTTCTGTTCCGTGCCTATCTGACAAAGCTGCTACGTTGTGTTCTGTTCTGTTCCGTGCCTATCTGACAAAGCTGCTACGTTGTGTTCTGTTCTTTAATCCCTCTCTTCTCTCTGGGTGGATTAGTAGGGACAGACCTGTAATTGTGTTGGACTGTGGGGATAAGGGGAGGGCATGTAGGAGGCAGGTTAGCGACTGAGAGAGGGAGAGGGAGAGAGAGAGAGAGAGAGAGAGAGAGAGGAGTACTCTCCTACAATACCGTTTATGAGTTAGAATGATGTGAGTGGACCTGACTAAGGACAACAGAGATGTCTGATCTGAGATCAGCCACTGTTCAGTATGATTCAAAGGCCCTGTATGAGAGGCCGTTCATCTGTCTCCACTTTCTCCATCGTCCTCACTCTTTTTCTCTCTGTCTCTCCTCCTGCCGGCCTGCTGTGGTGCTCCACCATAGGGAGGGCTGGTGGAATCTCCCCCTGAAAACACTATCCAGATGATCTCTGTCTCTCCATCTCTCTGTCTGAGGGGTGAAGGCATAATGAGTGTGCCAAGTTCAACAGATAGTCTGACGTGTCAGAGAAGACGGGGTAAAAACGGGGTCCGTGCCAGAGCATAATGACAGGAAGGCATAAATCCTACAGAGCCCTCGGAGAAGGGCTTGTGTGTTTCTACTCCTTTACTGGCCTGGTGAAAGAGACATGGAGAGAGATAGATGGAGAGAGATTGAGAGAGGAAATAATGATTGTTTAAATGTGATGAGCTGAGGAGTGCCTGAGCGGGTTGAAGAGGAGGAGGGCGTAATGAGAGGAGCGAAAGAGAGACAGAGGGTCTCCTCACACACTATCTCTCTCTCTCTCTCTCTCTCTCTCTCTCTCTCTCTCTCTCTCTCTCTCTCTCTCTCTCTCTCTCTCTCTCTCTCTCTCTCTCTCTCTCTCTCTCTCTCTCTCTCTCTCTCTCTCTCAGACACCAGGTTATGTAGTACAGAGGGGTTCCAGGTGGTGGTTTATGAGGACTATGGAGGTAGGAAGTGTCAGGGTAACTTAGTAGGACTGGTTAAAGTGTACTTCAATGAGTTGAAGAGGTCATGTTGCTCTGACACTTTGTTTAGACCCATTGGAGGGAGAACTGGTCCTCTGCTTCTATGTGGGAGTTTAGTTGAGATGTTCTTTTTGTAGAGGAATGTAGTTTTTGTTGTGTGTCCTTACAAGTGGTTGAGTTTGTTTGGATGCCTCTGTGTGTCTGTTTAGAGTTGGTGTTTGTCGGAATGTTCCTATGTGGGTGTTTACTTTAGGCCTGTGTGTGTGTGTGTGTGTGTGTGTGTGTGTGTGTGTGTGTGTGAGCTTACATGTGTTTCCGTGACTGTGTGTGTCCACATTCATTGACTGGGGACGGCAGGGTGTGTACATGTGTTGGTAAGTAGGGGGAATGAGTGGTCGGGTCAGGCCCTGTGAGGCCTGTGATTGGGCTAGGAGGAAGTAGTGTGTGTTTGGTTTCGGGGAGGGGTGATGGATCAGAGCTGGAGAAGAAGGAGGAGAATTAGGAATGGCCTGAATTAGACTACCCCACCCTTCCCCTCTATCAGACTGACTGGTTCCTTTGGGGTCACACACACACATGCACACATACACACATGCACACACACACTGTCATGTACACACACACTCACACTGTCATGTACACACACACACGCACGCACAGGAACACACACACACATACACACACACACGCACACACACACTGTCATGTACACACACACGCACACTGTCATGTACACACACACACGCACGCACAGGAACACACACACACATACACACACACACACACACACGCACACTCACACTGTCATGTACACACACACACTCAACCCATCCTCCACCGAATTTTCCCCTACACCATCTGGAAACAACTGGGCTATTCCCAGCCCTCACCCAGACCAGGACACCCGGCACGAATTAGGAGGAACAGGGGCCAATTTATTAGCCCTCTGCCCGACGCTGGCTCAGGTTTCTAGCCCAGACACACGGTTCCGTTCCCGGAGAGCACTGAGCACAGGGCGCCCTCGCAGAGAAACCCAGGGGCTCTGGGGCCTGTCTGGGTGGGGAAGAGGGGAGATGAGGGGGAGAGTAGGGGGGTCTTTAGCCCTGGGATGGTGACACAGAGCAGGGTCACACATATGTAGAACAGACACCACTCCCCCCAGTCTGATGATTTGTGTGTGTGTGTGTGCGTGTACATGTGTGTGTGTGTATATCTGCACATGTCCTGTATGTGTTTTGCATGGAGATGACACAAAGGAATTGTTATTGGACCAGTCAGTCCATTGGAGTGATGAAATGAAGGGGGCCATCAGCTCATTGTTCCTGTCTTCTTTTTTCTGCTTCCTTATTTCTTCCTTGTTCCTCAGGACTTGAAGGGGGTTTAGTGACGTGAACAAATCGCTCCAAATCACAACCCGCTCATATAACTTAGAGAGAGAGAAAACACACGACAGAGGAAGAGAGGGAGGGCTACAGGTAAAGGTAGAGAAAACACACGACAGAGGAAGAGAGGGGGGGCTACAGGTAAAGGTAGAGAAAACACATGACAGAGGAAGAGAGGGGGGGAAAACACATGACAGAGCTACAGGTAAAGGTAGAGAAAACACATGACAGAGGAAGAGAGGGGGCTACAGGTAAAGGTAGAGAAAACACACACACAACAGAGGAAGAGAGGGGGGCTACAGGTAAAGGTAGAGAAAACACACGACAGAGAAAGAGAGGGGGCTACAGGTAAAGGTAGAGAAAACACATGACAGAGAAAGAGAGGGGGACTACAGGTAAAGGTAGAGAAAACACACGACAGAGGAAGAGAGGGGGGGCTACAGGTAAAGGTAGAGAAAACACACGACAGAGGAAGAGAGGGGGGGGCTACAGGTAAAGGTAGAGAAAACACACGACAGAGGAAGAGAGGGGGGCTACAGGTAAAGGTAGAGAAAACACATGACAGAGGAAGAGAGGGGGGGCTACAGGTAAAGGTAGAGAAAACACACGACAGAGGAAGAGAGGGGGGGCTACAGGTAAAGGTAGAGAAAACACATGACAGAGGAAGAGAGGGGGCTACAGGTAAAGGTAGAGAAAACACAGAGGAAGAGAGGGGGCACGACAGAGGAAGAGAGGGGGGCTACAGGTAAAGGTAGAGAAAACACACAACAGAGGAAGAGAGGGGGCTACAGGTAAAGGTAGAGAAAACACACGACAGAGGAAGAGAGGGGGGCTACAGGTAAAGGTAGAGAAAACACATCACAGAGGAAGAGAGGGGGGGCTACAGGTAAAGGTAGAGAAAACACATGACAGAGGAAGAGAGGGGGCTACAGGTAAAGGTAGAGAACACATGACAGAGGAAGAGAGGGGGGCTACAGGTAAAGGTAGAGAAAACACACAACAGAGGATGAGAGGGGGGCTACAGGTAAAGGTAGAGAAAACACACGACAGAGGAAGAGAGGGGGCTACAGGTAAAGGTAGAGAAAACACAGAGGAAGAGGAAGGAGGGGCTACAGGTAAAGGTAGAGAAAACAGAGGAAGAGAGGGGGGCTACAGGTAAAGGTAGAGAAAACACACGACAGAGGAAGAGAGGGGGCTACAGGTAAAGGTAGAGAAAAACACATCACAGAGGAAGAGAGGGGGGCTACAGGTAAAGGTAGAGAAAACACATGACAGAGGAAGAGAGGGGGGGCTACAGGTAAAGGTAGAGAAAACACATGACAGAGGAAGAGAGGGGGGCTACAGGTAAAGGTAGAGAAAACACATCACAGAGGAAGAGAGGGGGCTACAGGTAAAGGTAGAGAAAACACATCACAGAGGAAGAGAGGGGGCTACAGGTAAAGGTAGAGAAAACACATCACAGAGGAAGAGAGGGGGGGGGTAGAGAAACTACAGGTAAAGGGGGCTACTAGAGAAAACACATGACAGAGGAAGAGGGGGGCTACAGGTAAAGGTAGAGAAAACACATGACAGAGGAAGAGAGGGGGGCTACAGGTAAAGGTAGAGAAAACACATCACAGAGGAAGAGAGGGGGGGCTACAGGTAAAGGGAGAGAAAGGCTAAGTAAACATTTCCAGTAGAAAGCACTCTGACATTGTTTGCATCAAGCTATGATCTTCTTTGTTTTGTCAGGCCAGTGATGGTTAACAGTCCTGCCTCATAGCTTCATAGCCAACATCTCCTTCCTCTCTCTCTCTGTCTCTCTCTCTCTCTCTCTCTCTCTCTCTTTCTCTCTCTCTCTCTCTCTCTCTCTCTCTCTCTCTCTCTCTCTATCACACACTCATTCTCCCTCCCTCCCTCATTCCTATGTTTACATATCTGGCTCAGGAAGAGACAGATCTTCATGACAGAGAGAGAGAGAGAGAGAGAGCTGAGATGAGGTATACCTTACCTCAATTACCACATCCTTTCATCCTTCCATCCAATTGACGTCACCGTGTCCAGAGTGACACTAAGGTCATAACTAGCTTCTCATGTCACTGTCCAGATACTTTCTGATACGGGTCCTTCAGATGTCTGACAACTTTAAACCAGAGGAGGCAAGAAGCAAATTGATCTGGGTTTCAGAACCCAGCAAGGCTTTTATGGTCGTCCAGTCATTTATTTTACTGCACAGTGAAATGTTTCCCTTTCCCTTGCATCTATTCTGGAGAGACTGTCTTTGATCATGAGAGATCTCCCCTCTATCTCTCTCTCTCTCTTTCTCCTCTCTTCCCTCTCGCTCTATTTCTCCTCTTGCTCTCTCTCTTTCTCCTCTCTCTCTCTTTCTCTCTTTCTCCTCTCTCCCTTCTCCCCCCCCCCCCCCCCTCTCCTCTCTCTCATTATCCTCTATCTACCATTCTCCACTCTGTGTTCTGAGCGGTATCTATTTCAGCCTGACTTGATAACCTACACATTGCCTTTTAGTTATCTCTTGTTTTTCATATGTGGTGACTTCCTTCCATTGAACGTTTTCTGTTCCAGCTGATTCTGTCCCCCTGTCTGGTCACAGAACACTGCTGTGACTGTAACTCAGCCCAGGAGTTCCAATTTCACACCATGTTCCACAGTGTACTAAAAAAACAACATCTGCAATGCTACGTTTCTTCTGTAAAGACCCCCAAACCATAAGTCTCTCTGCTTAGACTCTCTCAACGGCTGGCTGCTAACGTCATCCACTACCACTCTGACTTCAGTTAAAACTGTTCCCTTTTTCTCAATCCCTCTCTCAACGCTGCTTCCTGCTCTCCTTCTCTCTTTCACTATTTATCCTCTCTCCCTCTCTCTCTCTCTCTCTCTCTCTCTCTCTCTCTGTCTCTCTCTCTCTTTCTTTCTTTCTCTCTCTCTGTCTCTCTCTCTCTTTCTTTCTTTCTCTCTCTCTCTGTCTCTCTCTCTCTTTCTTTCTTTCTTTCTCTCTTTCTTTCTTTCTCTCTCTCTCTCTTTCTCTGTCTCTCTCTTTCTTTCTTTCTCTCTCTGTCTCTCTCTTTCTTTCTTTCTTTCTTTCTCTCTCTCTGTCTCTCTCTCTTTCTTTCTTTCTCTCTCTCTGTCTCTTTCTTTCTCTCTCTCTGTCTCTCTCTCTCTTTCTTTCTTTCTCTCTGTCTCTCGCTCTTTCTTTCTTTCTCTGTCTCTCTCTATTTCTTTCTCTGTTTCTCTTTCTTTCTTTCTTTTTTCTTTCTCTCTCTCTCTCTCTCTCTCTCTCTCTCTCTCTCTCTCTTTCTTTCTTTCTCTATGTCTCTCTCTTTCTTTCTTTCTCTCTCTCTGTCTCTCTCTTTCTTTCTTTCTCTCTCTGTCTCTCTCTCTCTTTCTTTCTTTCTCTCTCTGTCTCTCTCTCTCTCTCTTTCTTTCTTTCTTTCTCTGTCTCTCTCTCTTTCTTTCTCTCTCTCTCTCTCTCTCTGTCTCTCTCTTTCTTTCTTTCATTTTTTCTTTCTCTCTCTCTCTCTCTCTCTTTCTTTCTTTCTCTCTCTCTGTCTCTCTCTCTTTCTTTCTCTTTCTTTCTTTCTCTCTCTGTCTCTCTTTCTTTCTTTCTTTCTTTTTTTCTTTCTCTTTCTTTCTCTCTCTTTCTCCGTGCTGCCTCCTGTTCCTGCCCTCTTTTTCCATTCTCTTCCCTTCTGTTCCCTTGTTCGGTGGCCATGCCCTCTTGTTCGGTGGCCATGCCCTCTTGTTCTGTGGCCCTCTTGTTATGTGAGACTGCCACACAGAAGCTGAGAGAGAGAAAGCAGACTAGAGCTGTCTGGCTGAGATAGTACTGTCACTGCAGTATCTATGTTAGTGTCTGTGAAGAATACCATGGAAATTGGTAATAATGTAACACTAGTAAAAAGCATCAGCCACATCATCACCATCATAAACATCAACATCATCACTCTGCCCATCCTCAACATAGCGATTTGTGACGAGTTATAGCAGGGGTTGTGTCCAGCAGTTTGCCTAACGCTTGTGTGCGCGCACATGATAGTTTGTGTATTCAACAGATATACGTCTCCTCTGTGTTTATAGATGACACCAAGGGAGAAGGTCAGGGTAGCTGTACTACCTCACTGCCATTAACAGGGAAGAGAGGAGCCAGAGGACATTCTGTCTCTATTTACCTCTGCCACCTTATACAGGGGATCCTCTGGTTATCTTACAGAAAAGCGAGAGGGAGAGCGAGGGCCGTGTGAAGAAAGAGAGAGGGGGAGAGAGAGAGGGCCGTGTGAAGAAAGAGAGAGGGGGAGAGAGAGAGGGCCGTGTGAAGAAAGAGAGAGGGGGAGAGAGAGGGCCGTGTGAAGAAAGAAAGGGGAGAGAGAGAGGGCCGTGTGAAGAAAGAGAGAGGGGGAGAGAGAGAGGCCGTGTGAAGAAAGAGAGAGGGGAGAGAGAGAGGGCCGTGTGAAGAAAGAGAGAGGGGGAGAGAGAGAGGGCCGTGTGAAGTAAGAGAGAGGGGGGAGAAAGAAAGAGAGAGAGAGGGCCGTGTGAAGAAAGAGAGATGGGGGAGAGAGAGATAGAGAGAGAGAGGTAACCTCAAGGCAACCTGGAACACACGGAAACATCCTCTCACAGTTTATATGGGTCAGGCTATCTCTCTCCTCTCTCACTTTTTCTCTCTCTCTCTCTCTCTCTCTCTTTGCTCTCTTTCCCTTTTTCTCTCTCTCTTTCCTTATCCGCCACTCCCTCGTTCCGCATCTTGATGACTCCCATAATCTCCCTGCTGCCGTGAGATTAAATAGAAAACCGCCCTGTTTTATGATAACATTTGTGGGATAAACAAAGTTGTTACAACCTCCTCTGTCTCCTTCCTCTTTAATCTGCTTTCTTTTGAGTTCCAGCAACGATTGTTAGGTTGTTATACAATGTTTCCATTGTGTGCGTGTGTGTGTGTGTGTGTGTGTGTGTGTGTGTGTGTGTGTGTGTGTGTGTGTGTGTGTGTGTGTGTGTGTGTGTGCGTGCGTTGTTATAAGATGTTCCCATTGAGTGTTGTCATCTGGCAGCAGGCAGGCAGGCAGGGTTTCAGTACTGAGTCAGGCAGGCAGGGTTTCAGTACTGAGCCAGGCAGGCAGGGTTTCAGTACTGAGCCAGGCAGGCAGGGTTTCAGTACTGAGCCAGGCAGGCAGGGTTTCAGTACTGAGCCAGGCAGGCAGGGTTTCAGTACTGAGTCAGGCAGGCAGGGTTTCAGTACTGAGTCAGGCAGGCAGGGTTTCAGTACTGAGCCAGGCAGGCAGGGTTTCAGTACTGAGCCAGGCAGGCAAGGTTTCAGTACTGAGTCAGGCAGGCAGGGTTTCAGTACTCAGCCAGGCAGGCAGGGTTTCAGTACTGAGCCAGGCAGGTAGGTTTTCAGTACTGAGCCAGGCAGGCGGGGTTTCAGTACTGAGTCAGGCAGGCAGGGTTTCAGTACTGAGCAAGGCAGGCAAGGTTTCAGTACTGAGTCAGGCAGGCAGGGATTCAGTACTGAGCCAGGCAGGCAGGGTTTCAGTACTGAGCCAGGCAGGCAGGGTTTCAGTACTGAGCCAGGCAGGCAAGGTTTCAGTACTGAGCCAGGCAGGTAGGGTTTCAGTACTGAGCCAGTCAGGCAGGGTTTCAGTACTGAGTCAGGCAGGCAGGGTTTCAGTACTGAGCCATGCAGGCAGGGTTTCAGTACTGAGCCAGGCAGGCGGGGTTTCAGTACTGAGTCAGGCAGGCGGGGTTTCAGTACTGAGCAAGGCAGGCAAGGTTTCAGTACTGAGTCAGGCAGGCAGGGTTTCAGTACTGAGCCAGGCAGGCAGGGTTTCAGTACTGAGCCAGGCAGGCAGGGTTTCAGTACTGAGCCAGGCAGGCAAGGTTTCAGTACTGAGCCAGGCAGGTAGGGTTTCAGTACTGAGCCAGTCAGGCAGGGTTTCAGTACTGAGTCAGGCAGGCAGGGATTCAGTACTGAGCCAGGCAGGCAGGGTTTCAGTACTGAGTCAGACAGACAGGGTTTCAGTACTGAGTCAGGCAGGCAGGGTTTCAGTACTGGGCCAGGCAGCATAGTGAGGAGAACCAGATCCAGACAGAGCTGAACCAGAGCTGAACAACCCATTAAAATATATGCAGATCAGCCACCCCAACCGGCTCTGTCTGCTTCACATTATGGCAATGATCCCTGCGCCATTATTCTTAAAATGTCTCAGTGTAGTAGTGCTGATCGAGAATCAGTTGTGTCTTTTATAACATAATGATTACGATTATAAGAATAGGGAGGACCTGATCCTAGACCAGCACTCCTACTCTGAGACGCTGTATGAATGCAGCCCTGAAACCTGTAAGAAATTGCAGCCGCCCCATGTCTGTTTCACATTACGGGAAGGATGCCTTGTGCCTTGGCTCTGTATCATTCCACTGAGGGATCCCGTGTTTATTTAAGAGAAGAAAGAGCCACATTAAAAACAGTGGGATAGTGGAATAGCAGTGCCTGATGATTCCAAGCTGTAGCATGGGAGAAGTGTGTAGGGAGTGTTTTTTAAGGAGTGAAGGATGGTGGTGGTAGTAAATGATGATGGAGGAATTCCTGTTGTTCTCTTAGTAAGTAAACTACAGGTCCCTGGTGGACTCTCTCTCTCTCTCTCTCTCTCTCTCTCTCTCTCTCTCTCTCTCTCTCTCTCTCTCAATTTAAGGGATTTATTAGCATTAGTTCCAAAATAATACTGTCTATATGCAGTGTTGTAACAATGTGCAAATAGTTTTCTCTCTCTCTCTCTCTCTCTCTCTCTCTCTCTCTCTTGTTTCTGTCCCTCTTGCTTCACTGCTTGCACTCCCTACCCACCCTCCTCTTTCTCTCTGTTTGTTGTCTCTCTCTCCTCTTCCTCTCCTCCTTCCCTCTCTCATGCTGTGAGGCATTGATCTACGTGTTCATGCTGAATGACATGTGACATACATGAGCAGAGTGTGTTGCTCAGACCTCTGTGGTACCAGATGGCCTTACCTAGAAAGAGGGGACAAACACTGCCTGAGGTGGCTGGCTGAACCCAGTGCCCCTGTGGGAGCTGGCGGAGGGGGTAGTTTGTAGACAGGAGGGCAGCAGGGTTGTGTGTGTCCTGTGGAGCAGGGGGCAGAGTGTCCCTGAGGTGAAGCAACAGCCTTTCTCAGGCGCCTCTCTGAGGTCACCCCGTAAACAGCCCTGGGGAGAACACACACATTCTAGACACACGCACACACACACACACACACACACACACACACACACACAATCCCAGGGGTTATTGGCAGGTTGTGTGTGTGCGTGTGCGTGCGTGCGTGCGTGTGTGCGTGTGTGTGTGTGTGTGTGCGTGCGTGTGTGTGTGTGTGTGTGTGTGTGTGTGTGCGTGTGTCTAGAATGTGTGTGTTCTCCCCAGGGCTGTGTGTGCGTTAGATCCTCAGGTAAAAAGAGTAATCTTCTCCGTCAACTCAGACGTCATCTCATGACTTTACACTCACGCCTAATGCACACACACAGATTGACTTACACACTGATTGGGCCGACCTGCCACTTGTCCTGTTTTCTCTGACAGTCAGCATCACAGTTCATGGCTGATGAGGTGTTTTACTGGTGTGTGTGTGTGCGTGTGTGTGTTCACAGGTATCACAATTGCATCTTTTTTATCATAGTGAAGACTGAAAGAACATGGGGAAGGGAATTAATAAAACAGGAATGAGCTTACATCAGCAGCAGCTGGTGTGTGTGTGTGTGTGTGTGTGTGTGTGTGTGTGTGTGTGTGACTGTGTGTGTGTGTGCGTGCGTGCGTGCGACTGTGTGTGACTGTGTGTGTGTGTGACTGTGTGTGTGTGTTGGCGTAGGTAATGTACTTACATGCAAAACAGTCCTGTCTGTCACAGGAGTGGATTTTCCTGCTCTGCTGTTCCACTGTAAAACCACAGTAACTCTACAGCTCTCTCTCTCTCTCCTGTTTAAAAGCCCTTCACTTCAGTTGGCCCACGGGTTTAGCAAGTGTATGTTTACTTAGTATTTTCTAATGACAGTTGAGTGGTGGATCTAATTAGATTTGTTGCAGCGGTCATTGGCGTCAATTAAGAACTCACACAAATACAATGAAAGGTTTTAGTTGTTGTTAATTTGGGTATTTTTTTTTTTGTTTGGTTGTTTTCCATCAGGTAGGGCAACGGACAGCATCTCAACTTCCTTTATTCTCTGTGATCAAAATCCAACTGTAAGTTTCCATGATAAGAGACGAGGATAGGAAGACAAATCAAAGAAATAAATCCAAGGTAAAACAGGACAGACATTTATATGAATCAGCAGCATTTCATTGTAAGAACTCTGCCTTGAAGCACACAGTATGTCGATGCATATTTATTTAACTAGGCAAGTCAGTTAAGAACAAATTCTTATTTACAATGGCAGCCTACCCCGGCTAAACCCGGACGACGCTGGGCCAATTGTGTGCCGCCCTATGGGACTCCCAATCACGGCCGGTTGTGATACAGCCTGGATTCGAACCTGGGTGTCTGTAGTGACACCTCTAGCACTGAGATGCAGTGCCTCAGACCGCTGCGCCACTCGGTAGCTCAAATACATCAATGCATAGCTTTCAATTATTGAAACATCTCCCTTGAAATGTTGTTGAAGTATAACTGTGTAGCTACAGCACTCTCTCCTGTCTGTGTTTCTGACTGAAGCACAAATGATTTCATCTTGGCTAATGTTATTATGTGAACACATTACCATAATAGTGTTGCAGCCACAGTGTTCTTTTCCCGTTTAAAACTCTGGCTCCAGTCATTGAACCAAAGCACTTTTTAATTAGGAATTTAATGACCAATAATGCACTTGATCAGCCAGACCTAATTTCATTTAGACTCAGACAAATCAGATGAACGTTGTCACTCTCTTTTGTGTCACCGGAGGGGGGCAAATTGGTCACATTTACCCATTTTGGCTTTGAATGAATAATTGTTTTCAGTGATTAAATCCGTTTTAGTGTAATGTTTTGACAATTTAAATACGTATAATGTTCAGAGGAGATGTTAATAATGTTTTCTCTGTATAAAATCCAGCACATTAGTATTAAGTCATGCTGAAAATTATTGTAAACATTGAAGAAAATTATATTTTCCAATAAAATAATCTGTGTTTGATAAACCTATTACTAATGACTGTGTGCAGAAATGATATATACAGTGGGGCAAAAAAGTATTTAGTCAGCCACCAATTGTACAAGTTCTCCCAATTAAAAAGATGAGAGAGGCCTGTAATTTTCATCATAGGTACACTTCAACTATGACAGACATTTTCCACCATAATTTGCAAATAAATAAATTAAAAATCCTACAATGTGATTATCTGGATTTTTTTTCTCATTTTGTCTGTCATTGTTGAAGTGTACCTATGATGAAAATTACAGGCCTCTCTCATCTTTTTAAGTGGGAGAACTTGCACAATTGGTGGCTGATTAAATACTTTTTTGCCCCACTGTATATATATTTAAAACCGTTATTTTACCAGGTGAGTTGACTGAGAACACGTTCTCATTTACAGTACAGCAACGACCTGGGGAATAGTTATGAGACAACAAATGTGTGTGAATTTAAATGATTTATTTCACACTACTAGCAGTGGAGTGCTGGGTTGTCCCAGCTGAGGATGTGAAGCTAGGGGCCGCGAGGGGCCATGTAAGGGGCCCTACCAGGGGGGCATGGTGTGAGGATCAGATCTGCAGCTGCCCTGCCAGTGTAGCTGGTAGGTGACAGAATGCTAATCCTAATTTCAGCCCCGGTCTGTCTAACTGACTGGTCCTGACAGATCACCACAGTGCTGCTGATCTGATTCACTCACTAAGTCTCATTCCCCCATAAGCACTCCTCACAGATCAGTCACCTCTCCTGCTCTCCCTCCCTCCCTCCGTTACTCATTCACTCACTCAGTTGTCACTCTGCCCTCCTGTCTGCCTCGGTACATTTTTACAAAACTATAAACCATCAGTGTGAGGAGCCGTCTTTCCCTCAGTTGCTCGCTCGCTCTCTGTTTCTCCCTCTCTCTTCCTCTCCTCATACTGTATCTATTAGTATGCATGAATGATAGTTTGTCGTGGTTGGGGCTGCTGATATGCCACCGCAGCAGACTTATTTATCTATTTAAGATGACCACGAAAAACGTAGACTAAAAACCTAGGAATCAATCAATCTGCCATTATTAATACAATGTAAAAATGTAATGATTGATGATAGAAATATTGAAATAACATGGGCGAATGAGAAAAACAAATTGATACCATTTAACGGCAACAATAAGGCAGGCACTAGGGATGGGGTGTGAGCATTTGGGTCTGAGCAGATGAGAATTGAGTCGTCGTGTGTATTTGTCTGTACCGGTAAGTTGCTGTTCGTATGTGTATGTTTGTATTTGGTGTGTGGAATAAATACAAATTAAAAGACAAATAAAAATGAAGATGACCATGAGGTGGGACAGCCCACAGCCCCCAGGGCATGGCAGGGAAACCCCCTAAAGGTCACCCAAGCCACCCCCTACTCTGTCTATCCACTGCTTAGGAAGACCCAATAACACACACAGTTGTGTGGGGGGAAAGCAAATGATGCTGTCAACCGTTTCAACCAGGAGCGGCAGCCTGGCAAACCTTAACGCTACCCTTTAAATAACGCCTGTTCTCTCATTGTCATTATTCCTCCTGATAGTCAACCGTTTCAACCAGGAGCGGCAGCCTGGCAAACCATAACGCTACCCTTTAAATAACGCCTGTTCTCTCATTGTCATCTGTTCAATTCCTCCTGATAGTCAACCGTTTCAACCAGGAGCGGCAGCCTGGCAAACCATAACGCTACCCTTTAAATAACGCCTGTTCTCTCATTGTCATCTGTTCAATTCCTCCTGATAGTCAACCGTTTCAACCAGGAGCGGCAGCCTGGCAAACCATAACGCTACCCTTTAAATAACGCCTGTTCTCTCATTGTCATCTGTTCAATTCCTCCTGATAGTCAACCGTTTCAACCAGGAGCGGCAGCCTGGCAAACCATAACGCTACCCTTTAAATAACGCCTGTTCTCTCATTGTCATCTGTTCAATTCCTCCTGATAGTCAACCGTTTCAACCAGGAGCGGCAGCCTGGCAAACCATAACGCTACCCTTTAAATAACGCCTGTTCTCTCATTGTCATCTGTTCAATTCCTCCTGATAGTCAACCGTTTCAACCAGGAGCGGCAGCCTGGCAAACCATAACGCTACCCTTTAAATAACGCCTGTTCTCTCTTTGTCATCTGTTCAATTCCTCCTGATAGTCAACCGTTTCAACCAGGAGCGGCAGCTTGGCAAACCTTAACGCTACCCTTTAAATAACGCCTGTTCTCTCTTTGTCATCTGTTCAATTCCTCCTGATAGTGAGGAGAGAGAGAAGGCAGAGAAATGATGATATTCTCCTCTTCTGATCAGAAGCATAGCCCTATCAAATCTGTTTTATGTTTTGCCTGATTAGCGTTAGTTTTATCCCAAATTCTGTTTTCTCCATTAAGTTTTTCCAGGTTTCCATTTGACCCTGTTTTTTTTTTTACGCACTCACAGTCCCACTTTTTAAAAATAGAAATAGAACTAAATTGGATGTTGTAAATCCACAACAGTGCTTAAACCACATCAGGATACCACTCTTTCAATTTACATTTGTGTGTGTAATTACCCTTTAATTCCAGTGTGCACCTAGCAAGAGGCAGTGGTTTAGCAGTATTTTTGTAGAGTACATGTGATGGTAGAGTTTGCAAAGCAAATACCCACTGGATTGATGCAAATAATCATGATCTCTTTCTGCCTGGTAAGCATAGGCTATTTTGTAATTAACATTTAATTGAGAAATCTATACAAAGAGTCACATACACAGACAGGGGAATTCTCCCTGCCTCTTCAGAAAGTTCCAGGAAATACAAATCACTGATGCATTCTGTTCATGTCTTATGATAAACTTGGGCAAATTAATACATGTTCAGTACATTTAGTTGATTCCCTACTAAGTTCAATACATTTATTGAATATTCATGAAATCTGTTTTCATGTCTGGATTCCGTGATTCCGTGTGTTCTCGGCATCGCAGATGTTATAGGGCCGTAGAAGCATCTCTCCCCATTTCATTAGGGAGAATCTACCTTCCAAACCTCCCAACTGCCTCCCTCGCTTTGCTATCATCTGGGAAGAGTTTAGAAAAGTGACGCAGGAAAACCTTATCAAGAAATATGTTGTTGACTTCAAAAAGAAAAGACGGATGAAGTCGGAAAAAGATATATGTTTGAGAAAGAGCAGCCATGCACAATCTCTGGGAGACCTGCAGAAAAGGGCCAGCCAAGATTTCCAAATTAAAATGGCCGCAATGATCAGAACGCAAAATTAGAAGCAGAGAGAACGTTTTTTGGCTAATAAAAATTTGAAAAGTACCCCTGGGGGGACTCCATGCAGTGGTTATTACTCTGACACACACACAAGTATGTCGTTTTATTTTTTGTTCTCAGGATGTTGTCTGTAGATTTGATTAATTCTCGATGGCAGCAGGGCTTAATGAAAGGTTGAAAATGTTTTCCCCTTCCTCCTTGATACACATGCACACACACGCACACACACACACACACACATGCACACGCACATGCATTTTTATCTAATGGATGTGTCGTGCTTATCAGCAACTCTAGACACATACCAGATCAGGGGGACGGGAGTCATCAATTAAGTCACCCCCTCCTCTCCCCGCCTCCCCGGCCTTTTTCTCCCTCTCCCACTCCCCTCTCACCCCTGCCCTCCCTACTTCAGTTCCTAAAGGCTGTTTCCTGCCTGCCTCTCCTCACTCCAATGCACTCAGACCCTGCTGAGACACACACACACACACACACACACACTAGCACCGCTGAACACTCCAGAAGGTGGGGAGGATTTCAGGATCCCGGGAAGATTAAGTGCACAGCTTAGCGCTATCTGACCGCTGTGTCTCACACTTTTTCTTTCATTTTCTTCCCCTCCCTCTCTCTTTCCCTGTCCTCCCTCTCTCCAGGTAGCCGAGCCTAAGCGGAGCGGGTTGGGCGGACCCTCCCTCCTCCACCTCCTCCCACCCATCTTCCTCCAGCGTCCCGGTCCGTGCCGTGTTTGTGTTTATCCGCCGGGTCGGCGAAGCATGCTGGCAGTATGGACGTGAAGGAACGCAGGCCCTACTGCTCGCTGACCAAGAGCAGGCGCGACAAGGAGCGGCGCTACACAGGCTCGTCCGGCGACAGCGAGGAGTGCGGCGGCGGCGGTGGCCCGGGACCGAGGGTACCCACCCAGAAGTCGTACAGCTCCAGCGAGACGCTCAAGGCCTTCGACCACCAGGACTCCTCCAGACTATTGTACAGCAGTAGAGTGAAGGACATGGTGCACCGTGAACAGGACGAGTACACCCGACAAGGTACTATTTAGCCTAGTTAGTTATCGCCCTGCCGTTGTGCGTTTGAGCAAGGCACCTAGCATGCTCTAGGGGCGCTGCCCTGTGGCTGACCATGTAGGCAGTGCTTGAGGTGGGCCTGGTACCTACCGGTACAGAGTATCATCCATCACCTCCATTTTTTATACCACCTTGACTATTGGCTCTAAAATATGATCACCAGGACTGTAAATGTAAATATGATCACCAGGACTGTAAAATGTAAATATGATCACCAGGACTGTAAATGTAAATATGATCACCCGGACTGTAAAATGTAAATATGATCACCAGGACTGTAAAATGTAAATATGATCACCAGGACTGTAAAATGTAAATATGATCACCAGGACTGTAAAATGTAAATATGATCACCAGGACTGTAAAATGTAAATATGATCACCAGGACTGTAAAATGTAAATATGATCACCCGGACTGTAAAATGTAAATATGATCACCAGGACTGTAAAATGTAAATATGATCACCAGGACTGTAAAATGTAAATATGATCACCAGTACTGTAAAATTAAATTGAGTACCAGGACCTGTGTCATTCCACTTCAAGCTGTCCGTAGATTTTACTCTGTAGTCACGGTCAGCCGTACCTGCTTGAACTCTTCCTTAGGTTGGCCCCTAAGAGGTGAAGTCTGTCTCTGTTTACATACGTTTACCTCAGGTGGGACCCCTCCATGTTGACTTATGCCACCGAGCTGGGCCGAGGCACAAATGTTTACCTTAGATAAGGGATAAGGGCCGACTACTTCAGATTTAAAGTGCGTTCAAGGACACGACCCTGCCCTATGAGGAATCAGTTTCTGTGGATAAGGGACGAGGTGTAATTACATTTACAGTGCACTTATGTCATGAAGAAAACATGTTCTGGCTACGGTTTCAATCCAAAAAGAAAGAATCTCATTACCGCTCTGGTTGGTGTCTCACTAGGTGCTTGTCCTCTGTAGCTCAGTTGGTAGTAGAGCACAGCGCTTGCAACGGCAGGATAGTGGGTTTGATTCCACTCGTGTGTAAAAATGTATGTATACATGCATGACTATAAGTGGCTTGGGATTAAAAGGTCTCTGCTAAATGGTATATAATAGCTGCATGGTTAGTGTTGAACATGAACACTGGGGCTTGTCTTGCTGATAAGGAGCTCCAGGGGTAATGTGTTGACAGGTAGATGAGGGTATTGGGGTAAGGAAAGGGGTAACAGTCTGGGTAGGTTGGGGCTATGTATGGCATCCTCCCCATATTAACAGACATGAGACAGATGGGGGCGGCAGGTAGCTTCAAGGTTAGCGTGTTGGGCCAGTAACCAAAAGTGTATTTGATTTTATTTAACCTTTATTTAACCAGGTAGGCCAGTTGAGAACAAGTTCTCATTTACAACTGCGACTTAAGGTGCTGACAAGGTAAAACATTTACATTTTTGCTGTGCCCTTGAGCAAGTCTAATTGCTCCAGGGGCGCTGTACAATGGCGACCCACTTTTGTGTAACAGAACAAATATAAGCATCCCCCAAATTATTATAGCGACACCCTCTCTGCCTCTCGCTAGCTGAGCTAGTCCCCTAAGTGGGCCACTCGGTCACTAGACTTGTTGACTTGTTGGGCCACAGCCATCGCTCGACAGACTTAATAACTTAATGTTTAACTACTATTCAAAGCCTCAAGGCTAAGCACCTCTTTCTGTCTCCTCGCCCAGTAACTGACAGTAACATAGGAGCTTATGGTGACACTATGCTAAGCTAATATAGCTAGCACCGTTTGTTTATTCTGTATATTAATATGGTGACACCATAGAAATAGAAGGAGTAGAACGGGTTTTGAACCTATTTGACCATTCTATTCATTCAAATTCTATGGGTTTGACGTTGACCTAAATGATTTGGTCACTTCAGAAATAATAGCGGGACAGTAGTCATTTGTGAAACTTAATGGACTAAAGCTGGAATAATTCGAATTGTTGCCCATCAGTGATAAAAAAAAATAAAAAACAGGGATTTTTGTAGTTATTAGATTTTGTAACGCACAGCGAGCGCATAGATCTGAAACTGTTTTGAACTCGTAACATGAACTGGTTTGTGGAAAGATGGAGGCAAAGCGTTTTACCAGGACCATCCATATTTTCCAGAAACATAACAAAAGTACTTTGAAGTTCATTACTAGTTCATTGATTGTTCCTCCACTCCAATGAACAATTCATAAATATTGGAGAGAAAAAAGGTAATGACTTTAATTATCTGATCATGTACATTTTCATTGCCACACTAATTGGCGTTCATTTAAAATTAATATAATTTTAATTGAACTGCAGTGACTATCTTAGTTATGTTTGTAATTAACAAGCCTTTGTAGTCACTCTTATTCCTAGATTAAAGATTTGCTCCAGACAGTATTTTATCCACAGATTTAACAGTCAATATTCTATCCTTCTTATAATGCAAATGATCTCAGAGGGAATTTGGAAGATGTTTCATTTTTCTGATCAACCAATGACTTGACCGTGCTGTGAAACTTCTGGATTCTACTACCACGTGGGGCATGGCATGCAATCAGAACCAATTCACAATGAGGATGACTTATATGTAGCTTGAGAACAACATTTCATATTTGAATCTAAATGTAGTTAAATAATACTCTACCCTAAATGAGATAAAGCATGTATTTGTCTGAATCTTGGACCCTTAAATATTTTGATATTTTAAAAAGAAAGAAGGCATCTGTTGTCACTGTTATGGCCATTTTACCAAGGCCTATGGAATACAGTAGCCTCTATTTGAGATACAGGTATTCCGTTTATATTACAGTCCTTTTACCCAGGCCTATGGAATACAGTAGCCTCTCATTGAGATACAGGTATTCCGTTTATATTACAGTCCTTTTACCCAGGCCTATGGAATACAGTAGCCTCTCACTGAGATACAGGTATTCCGTTTATATTACAGTCATTTTCACAACTGCATAAGTAGGACGGCTTGAAACACTTTCCATTATCCCAAAAAGAGTATTAACTAGTCTAAGCTGGAAGAACACGTTCTCAGAGTGAATATATACTAATCTAATAAGGATTCAAAAGTAATATAATAACTTATTACTGAAGCAAAAACTATCACTAAATATGGTCACTAAATGATATATGATAATCACTGAATAGCAGCAGGAATAATATGTTTTACAAACATTTCATAGCATTTATATGTAAAAAAATATATATATTTTCTTTTTTTTACATATAAATGCTGTGAAATGTTTGTAAAACATATTATTCCTGCTGCTATTCAGTGATTATCATATATCATTTCGTAACACGTATTTATATATATATTTTTTGATGTATATATATGTTCAGGCATGTTCTTAGCCAGCCCGTTCCTATCACCACGGCAGCTAAACCCACAGAATGGAATTCAGTCTAGATCTAAATGTAGGTGTGACATAAATGTCTTTAAGCGAGAGAAAAGAGTTTAGCTTTGCAGGAAATCATTAACGTTGGTTAAAAAAGGAACTAAATGAATTATGTATCACAGACTCTATTTTTAATTGGATCATGTTTTAAAATTCCCTAACATAAAATGCAAGCCACTTCAATTGTAGTAGAATGTTTAATAGCCCTAAGATGAATTATACAGTGTATTGTTAGCTGTAGTCATAGAGATCCTATACAATTATATAGTATTTAAATTCCTAATTCTATGCCTGTAGTTGTGTTGGCATATGAGGTCCCAGATAATGAAATAGTTCATTTTGATCCATGGTTACTGTGTCTTGTACAATTTGTAACAAATGTAGGAATTTCTCTCAGATATTTCTAAGTACTTTGTTCTATGACATATTCAGATTTTTTTTTTCCATGTTGAGAAAATATTTAAATGTGTAAAACAATACTAAAACTATAATATTTATTCATGTTATTATTCATAACACAAATATGATTATGTTATTGTTTTATTAGGGTTATTTGTAATGTGTTGTATGTTTTGATTCATTATTACTTCTGTATAAATTAGACATAAAGGCCTTAATGTGGAACACTTCCTTACCTCCACCCTGATGACTTCATACGGTTGTTGACGGCTGTTGTTGCCGTTTGTCTTGTTGTGGTGGCGGCGTGGCCTTTGAAGTAGGGACTTTACGCTTTCAAGGCCTTGAGATATTTATGAAATCACCAAACAGATTGGAAGTGCCTTAGCTACCAGTCTATCTGCCAGTACAACATAACAGAGTAGAGCAGCCACCATCTTCTCTCCCATCTGCACCACATTACCCCTCCCAGAGAACACACATGCACACAAACACACACCATATTCCGTCTGCCTGCGAGAGGAAGACACTCTTACTAAGTCTCTGTACGCTACACTTGGGATTTTTATCTGTTAATTCATTGAAAAATATTTTGCCAAATATTATCTGATTAATTTGGGGGGTTTCAACGAATGGTTGCCATAGAGATAGCAGTAATTTGATTATTTCTGTGGCTCCAAATCTACTGTATTTAATGTTATACTGCTTAGTTAAACTACTGTACCTTGTTACTTGTGTTTTTTGTGATGTAAATGAATTGTGCCTGGATTGTTTTCTACAATACTAGTGGCTCTTGAATTCCTTTCAGCCTGCATAATGTTACCGCATTAGATATAACCAAAGTACAGCCACATATGAGACCAATCATTAACACAGCTACCTCTGCCAAACATGAATTTATTTAGCTTTCTTTCTTTCTTTCTCACTCACTCTGTCTCTCTGAGTTGATAAATTGCAGACAGTATTTGTATTTGCTTCATGCGTTGTAGATTATTGCTGTGTACCCAGAGGCCCTCCATTGATGGTTTGCCGTTTCCTACACGCGGGCCAACATTATTAACCCGCAAGTAACGCTTTTATAGGGCATTTATCGTTGAACCTTGTGGGCTTGGCTTTGTGCCCTCCTGCACTGAAACAGTGGCTAGCCCAATGGGCCGTTCCAAGGTGCTCTTTGTTGTTGGGTTTTGCTTTAGCGTTATACAGTTTGTTAGCACTCCCCACTGGGCACAGACGTCAATTCAACGTCTATTCCACCACGCTGATTCAATCAGTTTGTGCCCAGTGGGCCAGCACTGAAGTGCCCTTTATGGTTTCGCTTTATGTTAGCATGGTTCGAACCTTGTTTTTGTTATGCTAACGAGTTCAGCTTGAGCTGCGGAATGTGTTCTGCTCTGCCTAAGCAAAATGGACTGTATCATAGCGTGCTATTTTGCGCTACAGCATTAGGCCTATGTGTTGTTTCAGTTGTGTTTCAGCGATGATATGTTTTGCTTTAGGAGACTACAGATTCCCCTTCGGATTATATGTTTTGCATTAGGAGACTACAGATTCCCCTTCGGATGATTTGTTTTGCATTAGGAGACTACAGATTCCCCTTCGGATGTTTTGTTTTGCATTAGGAGACTACAGATTCCCCTTCGGATGATTTGTTTTGCATTAGGAGACTACAGATTCCCCTTCGGATGATATGTTTTGCATTAGGAGACTACAGATTCCCCTTCGGATGATTTGTTTTGCATTAGGAGACTACAGATTCCCCTTCGGATGATTTGTTTTGCATTAGGAGACTACAGATTCCCCTTCGGATGATATGTTTTGCATTAGGAGACTACAGATTCCCCTTCGGATGATATGTTTTGCATTAGGAGACTACAGATTCCCCTTCGGATGATATGTTTTGCATTAGGAGACTACAGATTCCCCTTCGGATGATATGTTTTGCATTAGGAGACTACAGATTCCCCTTCGGATGATATGTTTTGCATTAGGAGACTACAGATTCCCCTTCGGATGATATGTTTTGCATTAGGAGACTACAGATTCCCCTTCGGATGATATGTTTTGCATTAGGAGACTACAGATTCCCCTTCGGATGATATGTTTTGCATTAGGAGACTACAGATTCCCCTTCGGATGATATGTTTTGCATTAGGAGACTACAGATTCCCCTTCGGATGATATGTTTTGCATTAGGAGACTACAGATTCCCCTTCGGATGATATGTTTTGCATTAGGAGACTACAGATTCCCCTTCGGATGTTTTGTTTTGCGTTGGATATTTCTTTAGCGTTTGGCTCGCTCCTCCAACGTGGTATAAATTGCCTTTAGCAAGTCGTGTTTCACTGAAGTATGTATCGTTTTAGTTGTTTCGTCATGCTCTACTTCAGTCTTTAGAGAAGGGGGTAGACTAGCAGATTTTTGTCAGAGCGGATGGTCGTGTGGCCAGAACAAATTACCATAATTGGTCGAACACTGCAAATTGATGACAACTAAGCCCTAAAAGAGATTGGATTTGAAATAACAATCCTTTCATACCTTAATGACATTGAGACACGATCACATATGTCCCTTCTATTCGTGGGAATGCTTAGGAACAGATTTGCTAAATTAAACTAGTTTTGATCTGAATTACTGGTGATTTTAGTCTTCAGGGGGCCCCATAAAATAAAAGCTGAGGGTGTCTCCCTCCGTTTGATAATGAGAGTATTCCATTAGGTCGTTGGTCCTATGGTGCTGAAAATATGGGGAGTTCTGCTAGCATGTTTTCAGGGGATCTGCTTGAGCAAGGTGAGATGCAGAATCACTCATCTTAATCATATAATAATTCACTTTTGGGATGCAAGATTTGTAGATGAGTGATTCTGCGTAATCCTACTGCAATGTAGTCGATCCCAAACATGCATTGCGTCTGTGCTACCCGCTAACATTGTTAGCTAGTCAGGGCTGGTCGTGGTAAAACACAACGGTCGGGGTCCTTGGAGTCCAGCGTGGGACCCTGGGTAACAGAATGTTAAGCCCCTGCAGTTATCTGAGAGTCAGATGAAACCTGATAGTCCCTTTTTTGCACGCCTAGGAGCTAGCGCTGTTTACAGAAGCTGTGTTTTCACTGGGGATTTCAGGTCAGTTGATACTGCACCCCACTAACCCCCATCACAAAAAAAAAGTCAGTACAAGATTTATTTGTATTTTCTCGCTCTCTCTCTTTCTTTTCAAGCCCGTGCAGGATCTTTTCATTACTCAACACCTCCAGTCCAAATGACTCCCCAGATGCTAGCTAGGCCCCATTTACCTGTCAGCTTCTATTTTGTTAGCACCTGGGAGATAGCTCTCCCCCTTCTCTTCTCTGTGGCGTCCCAAATGGCACCCTATTCCCTATATAGTGCACAACTTTTGACCAGAGCCCTATGGGTCCTAGTCAAAAGTATTACATTGCCTATATAGCTCCCGAGTGGTGCAGCGGTATAAGGCACTGCATCACATTGCTCGAGGCATCACTACAGACCCTGGTTCAATCCCGGGCTGTATCACAGTCGGCCGTGATCGGGAGCCCCATAAGGCGGCACACAATTGGCCCAGCGTCGTCCGGGTTAGGGGGGGGTTAAGCCTTCATTGTAAATAAGAATTTATTCTTAACAGACTTGCCTAGTTATATAAAAAATATAGTGCACTTGGAACACAGCCCTCTTCTCTTCCAACTGTCTATATATCTGTCATGTGTGCTCCCTTTCTGGCCTCTAGGTTACCAGGCTGCTTGTTGTGGCACACACCTGTCACCATCGTTACAGAATGATGCCTCACCAAAGGGAAGCATCAGGGAGTTGTTTTGTTTTTGTGTTGGAGGTGATGTCGGGTCCGGGTGTCAGAACTAGAGCTACCTGGGAGGCCTTAGCTGGTTTGTCGGATTCCCATGCCTCGGAGAGTTCCATGGGTTCCCATGCCTCAGCTGGGTGAACAGGTTCCCGTGCCTCGACCGAGGCAACCGGGGAGGTCTCAGCCGGCTCATCAGGCTCTCACTCCTCAGGCGGTTCGTCAGGTCTCTGCGCCGCAGCGGAGGCGACCGGTCCGCTCCTGTTCCCCGGGATCGTCCCTATGGTTGGCGTCCTGCGGCTGGAGCTGAACGCGGCTGGAGCCGAACGCGCCGGGGAGGGGGTACTGTCAGGTGTGCTCCCTCTCCGGCCTCTAGGTCACGAGGCTGCTCGTTATGGCGCACACCTGTCACCATCGTTACACGCATCAGCGCATAAGGACACTCACCTGGACCCCATCCCCTCCTTGATTACCTTCCCTATATATGTCACTCCCTTTGGTTCCTTCCCCAGGCTGTGTGCTGTTAGTGTTTCTTGTTCTTTATTATGTTCCGTTTATTTTACTAAAACACTCACTCCCTGAACTTGCTTCCCGACTCTTAGTGCATATCGTTACACTATCTATCTATCTATTTCTCTATCTATCTACACTATTTATACAAAAGTATGTGGACACCCCTTCAAATTAGTGGATTCTGCCATTTCAGCCAAATGCTGGCAGGTGTATAAAATTGTGCACACAGCCATGCAATCTCCATAGACAAACTTGCCCCCCAGAAATGGTTTGTCAAGATCGGTGTTGGAGGAACTTGACTGGCCTGCACAGAGACCTAAACTCCATCGTACACCTTTGGGATGAATTGGAACGCTGACTGCGAGCCAGGCCTAGTCGCCCAACATCAGTGCCCGACCTCACTAATGGTCTTGTGGCTGAATGGAAGCAAGTCACCGCAGCAATGTTCCAATGTCTAGTTGGAAAGCCCAGAACAGTGGAGGCTGTTATTACAGCAAAGGGAGGGATCAACTCCATATTAATGCCCATGATTTTGGAATGAGATGTTTGACGAGCAGGTGTCCACATAAATTTGGTACTGTAGTGTATCTATCTATACAGAACAAAAATATAAACGCAACAAGTAAAGTGTTGATCCCATTTTCATAAGCTGGAGTAAACGATCCCATATATTTTACAAAAAGCTTATTTTGCTCAAATTTTGTGCACAGATTTGTTCACATCCATGTTACTGAGCATTTCTAATTTGCCAAGATAATCTATCCACCTGAGAGGTGTGGCATATCAAGAAGCTGATTAAACAATATGATCATTACAAGGTGCACCTTGTGCTGCGGACAACAAAAGGTCACTCACAATGCCACAGATGTCTGAAGACTGCAGGAACGTCCACCAGAGCTGTTGCCAGAGAATTTAATGTTAATTTCTCTACTATAAGCCACCTCCAACGTCGTTTTAGAGAATTTGACAGTACGTCTAACCGGCCTCACAACCTCAGTGTAAACACGCCAGCCCAGGATCTCCACATCTGGCTTCTTCACCTGCAGGATTGTCTGCAGGATTGTCTGAGACCAATCCTGCAGATGAAACTGTGGGTTTGCTCAACCGAAGAATTTCTGCACAAACTGTCAGAAACTGTCTCAGGGAAGTTCACTTGCGTGTTCGTTGTCCTCCGTCTTGACTTGACTGCAGTTCGGCGTCGTGACCGAATACAGTGTGCAAATGCTCACCTTCAATGGCCACTGTCACGCTGGAGAAGTGTACTCTTCACGGATGAATCCCAGTTTCAACTGTACTGGGCATTGTGTGGCGTTGTGTGGGCTGGCGGTTTGCTGATGTCAACGTTGTGAACAGAGTGCCCCATGGTGGGATTATGGTATGGGCAGGCATAAACTATGGACAAGGAACACAATTGCATTTTATTGATGGAAATGTAAATGTACAGAGATACCGTGACGAGATTCTGAGGCCCATTGTCGTGCCATTCATCCACCGCCATCACCTCCTGTTTCAGCATAATAATGCACATCACCATGTTGCAAGGATCTGTACACAATTCCTGGAAGCTGACAATGTCCCAGTTCTTCCATGGCCTGTATATTCACCAGACATGTCACCTATTGAGCATGTTTGGGATGCTCTGGATCGACTTGTACGACAGCGTGTTCCAGTTCCCACCAATATCCAGCAACTTCGCACAGCCATTGAAGAGGAGTGGGACAACATTCCACAGGCCACCATAAACAGCCTTGTCAACTTTCATCTGGTCACACCAGATACTGACTGGTTTTCTGATCCACGCCCCTACCCTGTTTTAAAAGTTATCTGTCACCAACAGATGCATATCTGTATTCCCAGTCATGTGAAATCCATAGATTATGACCTAATGATTTTATTTCAATTGACTGATTTCCGTAATATGAACTGTAACTCAGTAAAATCTTTAAAATTGTTGCATGTTGCTTTTATATTCTTGTTCAGTTTATATAGCCATCTATCTATCCATCTGCCACTGGTCAAATACTGTACAAATAAGGCTTGGGAAGGAGGGAGTGGGTTTGTCTGTCTGGTTCTCAGTGCTAGGATGGATCTGAGGGTCGGGGGGCTGGAGGTCAGAGGGGCCTTGGGGGGTTGGGGGCGATATTAGGGCTGAGAATTGCCAGGGACCTCACGTTACAATATAATCACTATACTTAGGTGCTGATACCATATGTTTTGCAATTCGATACTGTGATTTTATTGTGATTTGATGTTCCAAACATATTGCTCACTATATACTGTATGTCTGCTGCAGAGAGACGAGAGAGAGAGCCAGGAGAAAACACACGTTGATCACCTCCGAAGACACATTTTGGTGCAGGTGCAGCCATCTGGCGTAAAAATAATATTGTGATATAGTCAAAACGATACGATATGATATATGGTCAAAAATAATATCCCGATATGTAACTGTATAGAATCCCCACTCATCACTAGGTTTTAATGTGACAGATGATCTGTTAGTGACAGGATTCAAGGTGTTTTCAAGGTGTTTTCGCTTTACTGCCAGTCTCAAGTTAGATCAGCTGTACTCCCTGTGTTCTCCTGTAAAAGGCCACTGAATTACTCTCCCTGGTAAATGATAGCTCTCTTAAATATCTCTGAAATACTTGACATTTAGAATAAAAGACTCCAGCTCCTCTCTTATTGAAACTATTGATGTCCTCAACCTTGTTGTTTGTGAAAGAGTCTTTAAGATCCTCCATCTTGTTTCCTCTCCTCTCTCAAAACTCCCTTTATTCTACCCTGTACTTCATGTATTGTCTTGTAAAGGGGCACTCGTTTTTCCTTTGGAAGGCATTTATTGACCGGTATACATGTTCAGGGCTCTAGTTTTGACGACTTCCATCTCGTTTCCTCTCCTCTCAGGGCAGAACTTCAACCTGAGACAACTGGGGATCTGCGAGCCGTCCACGCGCCGCGGCCTGGCCTTCTGCTCCGAGATGGGCCTCCCCCACCGCGGCTACTCGGTCGGCGCCGGCTCCGACGTGGACACCGAGAACGAGGGCGTGATGTCACCGGAGCGTGCCATGCGGCTGTGGGGCCGTGGGGTGAAGTCGGGCGGCCGGAACTCGTGCCTGTCCAGCCGGTCCAACTCGGCTCTGACCCTCACCGACACAGAGCACGAAAACAAGTCGGACAGCGATAATGGTGAGTCCGGTCGGTGTGCACAACACACATTTGATTTATCCCTCTCTTTTATCTCGCCTCCCTTGGCACGGGAGAGTGCACACTCCCCGGCACGTCCACTGACACTGAGGGATCGGTGAAACACAGTTGTTGGGAAAGAATGTTGAATGAGAGTTGGTGTCGCTCAGCGTTCCTTTCCTCTTGTGACCACTTCACTTGAGAAGATGCAGCTGTGAACTTGACAATGAGAGAATTTGAGGGAACTCAAGAATTAGTGTGAATGCATACTGTAAGTGTATGTCGGCATGTTCATTGAAGCCCACTGATTACTGAAGGTGAAGGGTTAACCCCAAGGCGTGGTGACAGACAGAGCAAAGCACATGTTGCTCCTAGTGACGGTTGGATTATGACTCTCAGGGTTTGACTTTGTTCTGGAGACGAAAGTGAAGAGAGAGAGAACCCTGTCACCTGTTCTCTGTCCTCTACTCCCCCTCTCCTCTGCTCCCCTCTGCTCCCTCTCTCTCCCCGAGCTGCCAACCTTTTTTTGATTAAGTTTCCCCCGGTGGCCCCTAGAGCGCCATCACAGATAGCTTTGTGACTCTGTCTCTGTCTCTGACACTGTCTCTCTCTGTTTCTCTGTCTCTCTCTCTCTCTCTGTCTCTCTCGCTGTCTGTCTCTGTCTCTCTCTGTCTCTCTCTCTCTCTGTCTCTGTCTCTCTCTGTCTCTCTCTCTCTCTCTCTGTCTCTCTCTCTCTATCTCGCTGTCTCTGCCTCTCTCTGTCTCTCTCTCTCTCTCCCGCATTTACCCCTTTCCCTCACAGCCATTATATCAGCTCCATTTACCCCCCAGTCTCTCTCCTTCACTCTCTGGTTCACCTAGTCCAGTGTTAGGAGTGTATCTCTGGCTGAGTGAGCTCACACAATGGTTGATTAGCAGGCCTTGACGGTTTGAAGTGCACATGTGTGAGGTTTGAACGGGAGGAGGAGCGACACTCTTCTTTCGCTCCTCTCTCACCCCATCTCCTCTATCAGAGCGACCACGACTTTTTCGTTTTGTGTTATTTTTCAAAGTGCACTTGTGTGACAGGTGGCGTTTTATGGCACTCTTTGGCACTCTAAACCACTGAGTTTTGAAAGAATTTGTTTTCATTGTTCCGACACCCACAAATGTTATTTTAGTATCTCATTTTTATTTATGTTTCTTTAGATCATATTGAATGGAAATGTGTCAAACTATTGGGAGTAAGAAAACAACAACGTAAGAACAAACCTGCTGACAATGTCAGATTCGTACCTTTAAAGACATGAAATTAAAAATATTTTAATGAACATAATTAACAAAATTTTACCTGCATCTTCATGAAACTACATTCATTAGTCTGTCTCTAGACACCTCGGCTTACAGGTGCTGGGCTAACCTTTAAAATGTAGACGTTACAAAGCTGTTCTAGGACTGGAATCCCGGCGGTTCTAGTGATATAAAGTTCTTACCTAACCACTTCCATTAGGAGTTCCTATACCTTCATTAACACCTCTTTGGCTTCATTAAGAACAGAAAAAACAATAAAGTGCTGAAGTTGTGCGTTTCTATATTAAATGCCATTAGAATGTGAGTTTGCGTGCCCCAGAGTATAGACAGGCCCAGCTAGGAGGAAATTAGTAGTGGTTGAAATAGATTGTGTCTTAAAATAGTTGATGTTAGGAAAAGGAATTCAGCTGTTATTGTGTGTGTGTGTGTGTGTGTGTGTGTGTGTGTGGGGGGGGGTGTATATGTGTGTGTATAAGCCTCTCAGACAGGTTCTGAGTGTCATGTTTGCATTGAGGCCTGGCCGTTGTTTAGGTCTGGTGTTCAACAGTGTTGCAGTGAATCTGCAGTTGTCTCGTTAAACTAGGACATGTGCTGTAGGTGTTCCAGTTCCCCAGCTAACAGCTAACCAGTGACAGGTGTGGCCCTGCAAAATGCACAGATTACACAGAGACTGGAAAGTGCTCATGACATTCAACAGAGTGGTATGGATAGAGTGGGTGTGTGAGTGCACTGTGGTGGCACCTGGAATTTTTACTGGCGCAGCGTGTTTGAAGATCCAGCCGAGAACAGGATAAAGGATAAAGATGGTAACTGTTCTCTCTCAGAAGTAGGGGGGCTGTGAAATCCAAGGTTGCTGGGCCACGGACCCCCCTGTCTATTCACTTTAAAGGCACACACACACACACACACACACACACACACACACACACACACACATACACACACACACACACACACATACATACACACACATACACACACACACACACACACATACATACACACACATACATACACAAACACACACACACTCACAAAGACGCACACAGACACACACTCTCTCCTGTCCCTTCCCCAGCCATGTCAAAAGGCTCCCTGTTTACATGTGCTTGGCGTCTCACGTAGCCAGAGCCGTGGAAGAGAGTGTGTCCAAATGATTGACACACTGTTTGGTTTTCTTCTCCACCTCTCCCTCTGTCATTCGCTCCATCCCAAGGTTAAAGCTTGTCAGCACCCAAAGCTTGTGAGGTCATTGAAATTCTAAACACGGAGTTACAGCCAGTACAGCCAAACTGGTCTTAAATACAGTTAACACTAAAAACATTGTATTTGGCTCAAGACATTCTCTAAGACCTAACCCTCATCTGGAGTTGTGTATAAAGGGTGTGACCATTTTAGGACGATCAACTCCTAGGTATAATTTTGGAAGGTCAATAATCATGGTCAAGTCATATTGACAAAGTTGTTGTGAAGATGGGGAGAGGTATGTCTGTTATAAAAACACGCTCTGCGTTTTTGACACGAACGTCAACTGTACTAGTTGTCAGGCTTTTGAGCTTGTCTCATCTTGATTACTGTCCTGTAATATGGTCAAGTGCAGCAAAGAAAGACCTAGCAAAGCTGCAGCTGGCTCAGAGCAGAGCAGCACACCTCGCCCTTAACTGCACGTACAGAACTAACATCAACAACATGCAGGCCAGTTGTTCCTGGTTCAGGGTTCACGAGTGATTAGCTTCTTCTCCTAGTTTTCATGAGAAATAATACTGTGATGAAAATTCCAGATTATCTGCCTAATCAAAATTCATTCAGCTCAGACACACATACATACCCTGCAATACATACCACCAGGGGTCTCTTCACAGTCCCCAAGTCCAACACGAATTCACGGCAACGCCCAGTATTATACAGAGCCGTGATCGCATGGAACTCCCTTCCAGCTCCAATTACTTCTTTGTATATCGTTGTATTTTACATTTGTGTGACTGTCCTTGTCTATCAGTCTATCAGTGTTCTGTTACTTGTCATGTTTGAGGTTTTTGTGGACCCCAGGAAGAGTAGCTGCTGCTTCAGGAAGAGCTAATGGGGATCCGAATGAATCGAAACCAAAAGCTAAACAGGTCCAATTTTTGAAGCTTTTCACCAGTCGGCAGACAGTAAAGTTACACACACACACACACACACACACACACACACACACTCTTAAGACATTACAGTCCCTGTGCTTACACGACGGGGCTACCAGCCCGCTCTACTCTGCCTGACGACCGTCGACAACTTCAAACGTTCCAGGAACTAATTCCATTTAGGATAGTCGGGATAAAGGCAGGATAATGTAATGCGGTCTGTGACCAACCGTGGAGGAAGGAGGGGCCTTCATCCCTCCGTCCGCATGTTTCTGTCACACTCCTCTTTTCATTACTGTTTCTCAGGGAAGTTTTCCTCTCTCTTTTGACCTTTTTTAACTTTCTGCCTTTTCCCACTTTAACAAAGAACCCATATGGCATCAAGCAAATACACACCAAACCAGAACAAAACAGGATGAAAGTTTCCATGGTGTTCCTACTCCCTAGCCTTCGTCTCTGTGTCTTATGACTAGCGCTTCTGTAACTGAGACGAAACCCTGGGAGGACACAGGAGTCACCTGAGCACCGTGCTCTGCTGTGTGGTTCTTTGTTGTGGTTGGGAGACGATGGGAAGAGAAGGAGACAGAAAACAAAGAGCGAGAAAGAGAGACGGAACACAAAAGAGACATCTCTGGAGTTTGTGCTTCCTGGGGGAACCTGAGTTGAGGATGCGCCCCTGCGCCCTCCTTGCCCGCCCCACCCCCCTCGTGCCCACCGGTACCCAGGAGTACCGTGCCTGCCACACGCCATGAGCCACAGGAGACAGGCACCGGGTTAGGCATGAAAGAGAGAGAGAGAGAACTTGGATGAGAGAAAGAAGAGATCTGACCGCACACACTTCTTCTGTTTCTCACGTCTCTTGTGGATTGGGCTGTAAGTTGTCTGGGGAGAAACCAATCAAACAATCAGCTCACTGGAAAACCTCAGTGGAGTCACCTAACTTCATTATTCTATCTCCCTGCTGTCTCCCTTCAGCTGGCCCATCTTAAAAATGCAGACGGAAAACAGTTAAGAAGTCTGCAGAAGTGTAAAAAAAAATACATAAAGATGCACACACACACACACACACACACACACACACTGCTTAAAATAAGTCCAACGTCATACAATAAACATGGCTCACAGCTCTTTCATCTTGTGTGTGTTTTCCCACAACTGTCTAGGAGATCATGATATGTACGTACACCCCCCCCCCCCCTACTCCCTCCTTCCCTTTTCTCAGCTAATATCAGCTAGTTATCCCCCAGGATCTGATGCAGCCTGGACCCTCTGTCTCAGTTACTATCAGCTCGTTATCCCCCAGGATCTGATGCAGCCTGGACCCTCTGTCTCAGCTACTATCAGCTAGTTATCCCCCAGGATCTGATGCAGCCTGGACCCTCTGTCTCAGTTACTATCAGCTAGTTATCCCCCAGGATCTGTTGCAGCCTGGACCCTCTGTCTCAGTTACTATCAGCTCGTTATCCCCCAGGATCTGATGCAGCCTGTACCCTCTGTCTCAGTTACTATCAGCTCGTTATCCCCCAGGATCTGATGCAGCCTGTACCCTCTGTCTCAGTTACTATCAGCTAGTTATCCCCCAGGATCTGATGCAGCCTGGACCCTCTGTCTCAGTTACTATCAGCTAGTTATCCCCCAGGATCTGATGCAGCCTGGACCCTCTGTCTCAGTTACTATCAGCTAGTTATCCCCCAGGATCTGATGCAGCCTGTACCCTCTGTCTCAGTTACTATCAGCTAGTTATCCCCCAGGATCTGATGCAGCCTGTACCCTCTGTCTCAGTTACTATCAGCTAGTTATCCCCCAGGATCTGATGCAGCCTGGACCCTCTGTCTCAGTTACTATCAGCTAGTTATCCCCCAGGATCTGATGCAGCCTGGACCCTCTGTCTCAGCTACTATCAGCTAGTTATCCCCCAGGATCTGATGCAGCCTGGACCCTCTGTCTCAGTTACTATCAGCTAGTTATCCCCCAGGATCTGTTGCAGCCTGGACCCTCTGTCTCAGTTACTTTCAGCTAGTTATCCCCCAGGATCTGATGCAGCCTGGACCCTCTGTCTCAGCTACTATCAGCTAGTTATCCCCCAGGATCTGATGCAGCCTGGACCCTCTGTCTCAGTTACTATCAGCTAGTTATCCCCCAGGATATGTGGCAGACAGAGTAACACAATGAGGGACAGACACCCGCACCCACAGACACAAGCACACACAGACACACTCACCGACAGACACACACACACACTCTAATGCTCACATTCTTCTGTCCAGTGTATCAGTCTTTTGTTACTTGTCATGTTTTGTGATATTTGTGGAGCCCAGGACAGTAACTGCTTTTGGAAAGCGAATGGGGAAACAAATAAACCAATGAACTGTTGTGTTCTAATGTCACTACAGGGTGTTTGTCGTGTAAAACTCTCTATCTGCAGGATTCCTGGAGGACTTTTTGTAAGACGTTTTGATTTGATTGTTTTTTGATCCTTAATTGTTTTTGAAAATATCTACTTGCTAAAATATCGAGACGGAAATTGCTTTAAATTGTCGCAGAGAGTAGGAATTAGAACAATAGTACATTTGTCATTCCGATAAAATGGTTGCAATCCGTCTACTTGTATCATCAGTTGGAGCCCAGGACTGTGTTCAGTCTTACTCCAGGTCCCACTGTTCAGAATAGTCTCACAAAATGTTATTCAAATGTTTCTTTTTTCTCATAATTCAGGCCCTATGTATATACATTAATGGAAACAACGCAATCCTCCTCAGTTACTAGTGTCCAAGTCAATCCATTCGCTACTCTTACCTTGTTGGCTAGACAACAACAGGGCCCCCAAAACAAGCTAAGGAATCTTCTCACAGGATTACTTTTGTGATCGTGTGAAAAGAGGGAGCACTGAAGTGTAGCCTGAACGCTCCGACCGGCAGTCTCAGGGGGTTAAAGTGAGCTGGGGAGTACACACACACACACACACACACACACACACACACACTAGTGTTGTTGTTCCCTAGAGGGGTAGTGACCCAGGAACTTCCCAGTGTGTCAGCATCAGCATGGGTTTCTCTTTGTTCAGGAGGATGATCTATCTGAGGCCTGACCCCTCACCCTGATCACAGACAACAGCAGCCATGTTGACACTGAAACCCCAACACTTCCTGTCCTGTTCAGTGGCTGTGGGGCGCTGGGTGGAAAGGGCGGGGGACGGGAGACCTGACTGGGGATGGGGACTGTAGGGACGGGAGACCTGACTGGGGATGGGGACTGTAGGGACGCGGAGGCCTGACTGGGGATGGGGACTGTAGGGACGGGAGACCTGACTGGGGATGGGGACTGTGGGGACGGGGAGACCTAACTGGGGATGGGGACTGTAGGGACGGGAGACCTGACTGGGGATGGGGACTGTAGGGACGGGGAGACCTGACTGGGGATGGGGACTGTAGGGACGGGGAGGCCTGACTGGGGATGGGGACTGTAGGGACGGGAGATCTGACTGGGGATGGGGACTGTAGGGACGGGGAGACCTGACTGGGGATGGGGACTGTAGGGACGGGGAGGCCTGACTGGGGATGGGGACTGTGGGGACGGGGAGACCTAACTGGGGATGGGGACTGGGGACGAGATGTGTGTGTCACTCCTTCCTCCATAAAGACAGAAACAGAGGCACACAATGCATTGCAACAAACTCACACACACACTTTACATACACAGATGCATAAGAAGCTATTACACAGAGGCATACGAGGCTATCATACAGAGGCATAAGAGGCTATCACACAGAGGGATAAGAGGCTATCACACAGAGGCATAAGAGGCTATCACACAGAGACATACGAGGCTATCATACAGAGGCATAAGAGGCTATCACACAGAGGCATAAGAGGCTATCACACAGAGGCATAAGAGGCTATCACACAGAGGCATAAGAGGCTATCACACAGAGGGATAAGAGGCTATCACACAGAGGCATAAGAGGCTATCACACAGAGACATAAGAGGCTATCACACTGAGGCATACGAGGCTATCATACAGAGGCATAAGAGGCTATCACACAGAGGCATAAGAGGCTGTCACACAGAGGCATACGAGGCTATCACACAGAGGCATAAGAGGCTATCACACAGAGGCATAAGAGGCTATCACACAGAGGCATAAGAGGCTATCACACAGAGGCATAAGAGGCTATCACACAGAGGGATAAGAGGCTATCACACAGAGGCATAAGAGGCTATCCCACAGATGCATAAGAGGCTATCACACAGAGGCATAAGAGGCTATCACACTCACACATCCATGACCAGGATCTAGATATATACCCCACCCATTAGAACAGGTCATACCATTTAAATACCAGTCACCAGATGCCAGACACCAGGCCCAGCCCAGCTCTTTCTTCCCTGTGTGTGTGTGTCTGTGTGTCTTTGTGTGTGTGTGTGTCTTTGTGTGTCTGTGTGTGTGTCTGTGTGTGTGTCTTTGTGTGTGTGTCTTTGTGTTTGTGTGTGTGCGTGTGTGTGTGTCTTTGTGTGTGTGTGTGTCTTTGTGTGTGTGTCTTTGTGTGTGTGTGTGTGTGTGTCTGTCGGTGTGTGTGCCTGTGTGTCTTTGTGCATGCATGTGACGTGAGCCGTGTTGTATTTAATAACTGTCCTGTCAGAATACGCCCCAAATGGCACCATAGTCCCTTTGTAGTGCACTACTTTCGAGCACGTCCCATAGGGCTCTGGGTGATAGAAGTGCACTACAAAGGGAATAGAGTGCCATTTGGGGCTCAGACACGTTTATTACACTACACCATGGGTCCATCGTTTGCGGAGCCAACCAATTAATATATTAATCAAATCTCCCCAAGGATGATGGAGAGGGAGAAACAAGACAAACCATTTTCAATATGGTTTTAATCAGTAGCTGGGGAGGCCAAGAGGTCACCAACACACACATACACACACACACGCCCTTGCTATCTCCCTTTTGTCTCTGTGTTTTTATTCATTAGTGTGACGACTCAACATCTCGCTCCAGGCTAGACATATCCTGACAGATCTAGGCAGATCCAACACACACACACACACACACACACACACACACACACACACACACACACACTGCTTAAAATAAGTCCAATGCCACACAATAAACATGGCTCACAGCTCTTTAATCTTGTGTGTGTGTTCCCACAACTGTCTAGGAGATCATGATATTATCACACACACACACACACACTCACACACAGACAAGGAATGTATGTTTAGTTAAAACCCAGAGGCTGAACATGCAGGTGGGCTGATGCATAATATTAAACTAGAATCCATGCTTTTGAGAGTATGTATGCATGTCTGTCTGCCTGTCTGCATGTCTGTCTGCCTGTCTGCCTGTCTGTCTGCCTGTCTGCCTGTCTGTCTGTCTGTCTGCCTGCCTGCCTGCCTGCCTGCCTACCTGCCTGTGTCTGTGTCTGTGTCTTCATGTCTTTCTGTATGTATGCGTGCACAGTCATCAGCACAGTGAGGAGAGATACAGCTCTAATGATAGAGGAACGGAGGAGGTGTGTGTATGTGTGCGCATGCTGTATGTATGCAGGTGTTTTTCTCCTTTATGTTTGTGTGTGTGCGTGTGTGTGTGTGTGTGTACTGGTGTTTCCGTTCACAAGACAGGCAAGGTGGTAGAGCCTCTGTCATCCAGGGCTTGAGTTCATAGCCCGTACCCTTGTAAAGGACTGATACGCTGTGACACCTTTATCCACTGTGTTAAATGTCAGGAGATTACAGACAGGCGTGGTGGTGAATGGCAGACCCAGGGAGAAGGCCAGGTGTCACTGCCAGGGCCTGGACTAGGATGAAAGACTGACCTCTGGTTTTATGGTGAGCCAACGGCAAGCTGTGGCAGTCACAGCTTGTGTCCCAAATGACAGCCTATTCCATATGTAGTGCACTTCTTTTGACCAGAGCGCTGTCCAAAAGTAGTGCTCTATATAGGGAATAGGTTGCTATTTGGGACGTAGTCACGGTTTAGCTAACCCTCTGGTTCTAAAGTTCACAGGCCCTTCACTAAACAGTGAACTATGCCCCCTCCGGCTAGAACTCTTCACAACCTTGGCACAGCGAGGCACCCAAAGCGCCAGAGCAGGAAGAATGTGTCGTTTCCCATTCCACCTTGGCGTCAAACTTAAAATGGCCGCCTCCTCCAGGGCACACTTTAATTGTGTCTAGTAAAACCAGAGGCGGGTTTTTGAAAGGCCGTCGCCGTGCCCATAACCGCGGGGATGTTCCACAGGCTCTGTGTGTCTGGCTCTTCTGATGTTATTAGCTGGGCGGTTTGGTGCACTAACATAACATACCAGCTTTAAGTGCACTGGCTGTGGGCTAATGGAGGTAGCAGCACGGCGCTAGTAAAGTAGGCACAAAGTATTGTCCCGCAATTATTCATAAACCCCAATCAGAAAACGTGTACACTTCCTGAAAGTGTAACCATCAGGAGTAGTTGAAATCAGGGATAAATGAGTGAAATCGGCCAATCAGCCCTCTCGATGGCTTTGGGCATCCGGTTGCTCCCGCTGACTGATCCTCGACTGAGCCTTTTTGGCCAAGAACACTAACTTTCCCCTCAAATCCCCCTTTGTCATTAATGAGTGAGGACAAGTCTGTGTTTGCGTCCCAAATGGCACCCTATACCGTACAGGCCCTGGTCAACAGTAGTGTACTAAATAAGGGTGATGGTTGCGTTTGGGACGCACAACTAATGCGTGGGGAAAGAGTCTGAAGCTGGTTCAGCCTGGGGAGGGTTTGGTCGAAGAGAGAGTGAGAGAGAGAGAGAGAGAGGGAGAGAGAGAGGGAGAGAGAGAGAAAGCAGAGAGAGAGAGCAGAGCGCGCCACACAGTACAGGCCATCTGTGGCCAGTTTAAGAAGCAAGAAATTGGATCGGCGACAAGACACACTGTTTATCTTTCTCTAAGTCTGGGGCCTCTTAAGACTGCTCTTTTCTACTCTGTGAGTGAACAGGCACACACACACACACACACACACGCACGCACACACACACACACCACTACTCTTCGGCACACCACAGCTCTAGCAGAAAATTCTATCATAGTACAACTGTTATTAAACCATTTTTTGGGACTGTAACTTGTGTTTACAACCGGAAAATATAACCCCTAGTCATTACAAGCTTGAATCCCTAAGAGCTGTTGATTTGGGTTTGATAGGGTATTTCTTTGTGTGTGTGTGTGTGTGTGTGTGTGTGTGTGTGTGTGTATGCGTGTGTGTGTGCGCAGCGATCATCTGGAGTCATTGGAGGGTTTCAGGGCTCCAATCAGTCTGAATTAGCCGATCAATCCACCAGCCAGTCCCCTCCAATCTACCCCAGAGTGGGGAGGTTGTGTTCACTGCCATGCCTCTTTATTGTGTGTGTGCATTAATCAGGCCCTATTCACAGACTGGAGGAGGTCCTCCAGTACACAGTACACATACACGCATGCACGCACACACACACATACTAACACATACACTGACACGCATGTGTACACACATGTACACACACACACATACACGTGCATCACACGTACACAGACATGCATACACACACACACACACACACACTGAAACTTCCGTGAGAGACAGCTCTCAATTAATTGTGTTGTTCATGACTTGCTTTGATTGCCTTCATACCATCCTGCTCATCACTATCAAGTTCATTATACATCTTTGTTCATCTAAAAAACGTCTGTCGTCTGTCCCCTAACAGATCTTTGTCCCATCAGGGACCAGGCCAGTGTTACACACCCTGTGTGTGTCTGAAATCACACCCTATTCCCTATGTAGTGAACTACTTTTGACCAGGGCCCATTGGAAGAAAGTAGCGCACTATATAGGGAATAGGGTGCCATTTTGGACCTAACCCCTATTTAATTACAATGCTTGGCCTGCTAGAATGTAATTACCCAGACGCGGAGTCATATCGCTGACTACAGCCTATCTACAGTAAATGTAACACAGTTCTTCTTCCCCTAAGTGTTAAGATCAATTGAATTTCATAGGTCAGCTGGGATATTAATGTTAGTGATGGGTTACAGAGATCAGCTCTTTTCAATGAGGCTGAGGACAGTTGTGTGGGGAGACACACACACACCCGGGCACACACACACACACACACACACCCGGGCACACACACACACACACACACCCGGGCACACACGCGTCTGAACAGCGCTATAATACCAGGCCATCAAAACGAGAGGAAAAAAGACCTGTCAGATATTATATAACGGGATAATGGGCCGATCACACCTCACGCCAAATGATCCTGTAATCCCATCAGTGGTATCGATCAGGCCGTTTGATATCCGGGTGTCGTTAATGAATGTTTGACATAAAAAGTGATCTAAAAACCCAGACGTCAAGCCTTGCATCACCTTAGACCAGACTCTGACCCAGATTTATGTCAAAAGCATTACTGTCATTATCCACACTCTGGCTAATGCATTTAAAGTACTGCATCAAAGTGTGAAACAAACCCTCCTTTCTCATCTTCACTCCCGCTAAGGAATACAGTATGGAAGTGAAATGGCAAAGAGATTGAAAACTAATTTTAAACAAAGTTTCAAGGGCCTGTCAATAAATGTAATTATGAAGCCCTTTTTACATCAGCAGTTGCCACTCTGTCTCAAAGAGTTCTCCCTATGGTGAGGTAGAATGGAAGCGTTTGGCTTCATAAATACATTAATCAGACCACAGAACCCCTCACACAGACCCCTCTCCTCTCCTTCCCCCGTTGAGAGACTCCTTTGTTTATTACTTTAAATAATGGCTGTGAGAGAGGAGTGAGTCCCTCCTGCCTCACCTATGACCCCTCCTGTCTGTCCTGTAGGCATATAGTATGGTGGGGGGGTGAAGTGGGACATAGGTGGTTGGAGAGGGTTGTAAGACACCCCTAGGGACCTCTGACTATAACACGTCCCAGAACTCCGTGTTGTCTAAACTCAGCTAACTGTATTATATGAGGGATATAAGAGGAAGTGTTCCTCCCCCAGAAAAAGAGGGTGGTAGAAAGAGACAGACAAGTGGAGTGATGAGTGTTTGTTGAGAAACAGAGAAAGAGAGTAAGAGAGAAATAGAGGTGGGGGAGGTAGCAGAGGGCAGAAGCTGCTTTTTAAAGAGCTGGTTGATTCCGTTCTGCCTGGGTGAGCTGGAGGTCACTGCTGGTGAGCGTCAAGGACACTCCCTCCTGTCCTCCTTCTCCCCACCCCACCTCTTTTAGCTTCTGTCTCTCTTCCCCCTCTTCTCCCTGTCCCTCCCCCACTCACTGATTGAATCGGTCTGTCTGTCTCCCCCTCTTGAGTAAGGTTTCAGTCTCAGGTTCATGTATCTAAACCCACACTAGCATACCATTTTTAAAAAAGCAATGTATTGGCCACTCAGTAGTCATATGCTAGTATGGCTGTTTTAATCAAGCCTCAGTCCCCCATCTACACCTTTAGACAGTCACTGTGTTAGTCCACCCCCGTGTGGCGCTGGTGGCTCAGAGAGGAGGTGACTGGGACTCTACTCTGCCGAATAACTCACTCAGAACAACGCTCTACTCCGCTCCTCCTCTCCTGCCCCAGAGGCTTGTGGGAAATGTGGAGTCAGCTGTTCTGACGAAGAGCTCTCGGGTGACTCGCCCGACTCCGTGACATGTGACAGGACAGGCCATCACGGGACCAGACACGGATGCTCGGAGAGGGAAAAGAGAGAGGGAGAGAAGGAAAGAGGGATAGGGAGAGACCAGAGAGGGAGAGGAGGGAGGAGAGAGTGAGGATCGAGGAAAGAAATAGCGAGTCCGGAGGAGAGACGGCAGGAAGCGAGACGAGAGAGTGAATGGATGGAGAGAGAACAGAAAAGGGGAAGTCAGTGGGGGAGAGAGAGATAGATAGATGGATGAATACAGAGAATGATGGACAGAAGTGAAGAGAAGAGAGAGGAGAACAGAGCAGTGGTAGTCAGGGGTGATAGAGGCAAAGAGAGGGGAGGTGGAGGGGGAGGGGGAGAGAGAGATAGATTGATGAATACAGAGAAGGATGGATAGAAGTGAAGAGAAGAGAGAGGAGAACAGAGCAGTGGTAGTCAGGGGTGATAGAGGCAAAGAGAGGGGAGGAGGAGGGGGAGGGGGAGAGAGAGATAGATGGATGAATACAGAGAAGGATGGATAGAAGTGAAGAGAAGAGAGAGGAGAACAGCGCAGTGGTAGTCAGGGGTGATAGAGGCAAAGAGAGGGGAGGAGGAGGGGGGAGGTAGGAAATAGGAAGAGAGTAATGGTCTAAACTCACCAAAGGTGTGTGGGATGTATTTTAGAATGTATTGTTTTGAATTATAATGACCAAACCGAAGCCGGGCAGGCGGCTTGTCCGCTTTGTCGCTTCGCTCAATTAGAACGTGTCTTTGTTTTTTGGATTTTATCGCTGGCTCTGTATTCACACAAAACATTCAACATGTAATTCATCCATTTTCTTTGAGCTCATTTGAAGAGGTAGCGAAGGGTTGAGGCTTTACCATACATCCTAAATTAGACCAATTCATCCACTTATGGAAACACAACATCGTGATCAGCAAAGATGATTGGAGATATGGACTATCCTGCGAGCGTACAGTCACTACTCTGGCCGTCCCGTCATTCCACCCACCTAGCTCTGCTTGATCCGCCTGCCCGCGTCTGGTGAGTTTTCCGCTTAATCGAGACAGAGAGAGGTGGAGGTAGAGAGAGATGGAGCGAAGGAGTGTGTGCAGGCCGGGAAGAGCTGGGGGTGAGACGCTAAAGTCATGTATTAATCATTACTCCTTCCTGTGGGCTACTGTCAGAGGGCTGAGGGAGAGCAATGCCAGACCCAGAGCCACCAACATGATGCAGTATGTGCCTGTGGTCCTGTTCGAAACCGCTATCAGTCCATATCCATCCCTGCCTCCTTTTCTCCATTTGCACACTCACTCCATCCATCAGTAAGTGTAACTGGAACATGTTGCAGGGCCAGAGGGAATGACCGTTATACCTGGATCCATTAACCTCATAGTACTGTGTGTGTGTGTGTGTGTGTGTGTGTGTGTGTGTGTGTGTGTGTGTGTGTGTTGTGTTTGCGTGCTTGCGTGCTTGCGCTGAGGTAGTGAATAGGCAGAGCAGCACCATAGTATTCCCAGAATTGTATGTCTGGAGACACAAAGCTTGTAGTTAATGGGTCTTGAAGGCTGAGTCATTGTGTGAGAACCGCCTCACTTTTTCTCTTGGAGAGATATCAATGAAACGTGGTGGAAACACACGCAGTTGACTTCGAATCAAGACGCCATGAAACATTAGATCTCACAGCGGTTTTCCAGGCTTAATTGATGTAAATGAATAGAGTTGTCAAGGTTATGGGGAATAGAAAGACTATAAGGGTTATCTATAGACTACACTGGCACCACTGATCTCTATGGTGGTGGGTTTTCATCCATAGATTAGTTTCAGGAAGTTAGACTCCCACTGGCAGTGGCACCACTGCTGTAATAGGTATGTCTCCAGATAACACTGGCACCACTGTTGGTCCCCCCTTGCTACTATAACAGCCTCCACTCTTCTGGGAAGGCTTTCCACTAGATGTTGGAACATTGCTGTAATAACAGCCTCCACTCTTCTGGGAAGGCTTTCCACTAGATGTTGGAACATTGCTGCTATAACAGCCTCCACTCTTCTGGGAAGGCTTTCCACTAGATGTTGGAACATTACTGCTATAACAGCCTCCACTCTTCTGGGAAGGCTTTCCACTAGATGTTGGAACGTTGCTGCTATAACAGCCTCCACTCTTCTGGGAAGGCTTTCCACTAGATGTTGGAACATTGCTGCTATAACAGCCTCCACTCTTCTGGGAAGGCTTTCCACTAGATGTTGGAACATTGCTGCGGGGATTTGCTTCCATTCAGCCACAAGCGCATTAGTAAGGTCGGGTACTGATGTTGGGCGATTAGGCCCGGCTTGCAGTCGGGGTTCCAATTCACCCCAAATGTGTTCAATGGGGTTGAGGTCAGGGCTCTGTGCAGGCTAGTCAAGTTCTTCCATACCGATCTCGACAAACCATTTCTGTATGGACCTCGCTTTGTGCACGGGGGCATTGTCATACTGTAACAGGAAAGGACCTTCCCCAAACTTTTGCCACAAATTTGGAAGCACAGAGTGGTCTAGAATGTAATTGTATGCTGTAATGTTAACATTTCCCTTCACTGGAACTAAGGAACCCTGAAAAACAGCCCCTCCTCCGCCAAACTTTACAGTTGGCACTATACATTTGGGCCGGTAGCTTTCTTCTGGCATCCGCCAAACCCAGATTCGTCCGTCGGACTGCCAGATGGTGAAGTGTGATTCATCACTCGAGAGAACGTGTTTCCTCTGCTCCAGAGTCCAATGGTGACGAGCTTTATACCACTCCAGCCGACGCTTGGCATTGCGCATGGTGATCTCGGCCATAGAAACCCATTTCATGAAGCTCCCGACGAACAGTTATTGTACTGACGTTGCTTCCAGAGGCAGTTTGGAACTCTGTAGTGAGTGTTGCAACTGAGGAAAGACGATATTTACGCGCTACGAGCTTCAGCCCTCGGCGGGTCCCGTTCTGTGAGCTTGTGTGGCCTACCACTTCGCAGCTGAGCTGTTGTTGCTCCTAGACGTTTCCACTTCACAATAACAGCACCTACAGTTGACCGACAAACTGACTTCTTAGAAAGGTAGCATCTTTGTCGGTGCCACGTTGAAAGTCACTGAGCTCTTCAGTAAGGCCATTCTACTGCCAATGTTTGTCTATGGAGATTGCATAGCTGACTGAAATAGCAGAATCCACACATTTGAAGGGTTTCCACATATTGTTGTAAATATAGTGTATGTTCAGGAGTACAAATTTGCTTAACAAGTCACATAAGTTGCATGGACGCACTCTGTGTGCAAAAGTGTTTCACAGAATTATATGTAAGGTCCCTCAGTCGAGCAGTGAATTTCAAACACAGGTTCAACCACAAAGACAGGGAGGTTTTCAAATGCCTCGAAAAGAAGGGGACCTATTGGTAAAATATAAAAGCAGACATTGAATATCCCTTTGAGCATGGTGAACTTATTAATAACACTGAATTGTGTATCAATACACCCAGTCACTACAAAGATACAGGCGTACTACCTAACTCAGTTGCCAGAGAGGAAGGAAACCAGTCAGGTATGCCAATGGTGACTTCTTAATAGTTACAGAGTTTAATGGCTGTGATAGGAGAAAACTGAGGATGGATCAACAACATCGTAGTTACTCCACAATGCTAACCTAATTGACAGAGGGGAAAGAAGGAAGCCTGTACAGAATTAAAATATTCCAAAACATGCATCCTGTTTGCAACCAGGCACTAAAGTAATACTGCAAAATATGTGGCAAAGCAATTAATTTTCTGTCCTTAAATCGTGACAAAAAAGTGTTATTTTTGGGGCAAATCCAATACAACACATTACTGAGTGCCACTCTCAATATTTTCAAGCATAGTGGTGGTTACATCATGTTATGAGTATACTTGTAATCGTTAAGGACTGGGGAGTTTTTCAAGATAAAAATGAAACGGAATAGAGCTAAGCACAGGCCAAATCCTAGAGGAAAATCTGGTTCTGTCTGCTTTCCACCAGACACGGGGAGATTCATTCACCTGTCAGCAGGACAATAACCCAAGCCAAGAAGACTGTGCATGTGAATGTTCCTGAGTGGCCGAGTTACAGTTTTGACTTAAATCTGCTTAAATCTATGGCAAGACCTGAAAATGGTTGTCTAGCAATGTTCAACAACCAATTTGACAGAGCTTGAAGAATTTTGAAAATAATCATGTTGAACAATCCAGGTGTGGAAAGCTCTTCGAGACGTACCCAGAAAGACTCACAACTGTAATCTACGCCAAAGGTTATTTTACAAAGTATTAACTCAGGGGTGTGAATACTTATGTAAATGGTATATTTATTGTGTGGGTGTTGGTGAATGGAAAAATGTGCAGTCAGGCGCAGGACACAGATATGAGTAATAGTCCGAAATTTACTCAAAATAAAAGTACTAGTCCAAACAAGGAAAAACACAATAATCCAGAGCACAAAAAACACGAACCCACATGACAAACAATAACGCACCAAACAGAGAGGTAAGCCAGAGGGTTAAATAAGGAACATAATTAATGGAATGGAAACCAGGTGTGTATGATAAAGACAAAACAAAACGAAAATGAAAAATGGATCGGTGGTGACTAGAAAGCCGGTGACGTCGACCGCTGAACGCCGCCCGAATAAGGAGAGGGACCAACTTCGGCAGAAGTCGTGACAGTACCCCCGACACCGGCCTCGGGGACGACCCGGAGGACGCAGGGCGACCAGGATGGTGGCGGCTGAAATTCCTGCAGTAAGGACGGATCCAGGATGTCCTCCACCGGCACCCAGCATCTCTCCTTCGGACCGTACCCCTCCCACTCCACAAGGTGCTGAAGGCCTCTTGCCCGACGTCTTGAGTCCATGATGGCTCGCACAGTATACGCCGGGACCCCCTCGAATGTCCAGAGGGGGCGGAGGAAGCTCCCGCACCTCAGACTGCTGGAGTGGACCAGCCACCACCGGCCTGAGGAGAGACACATGGAACGAGGGGTTAATACCGTAATCAGCGGGAAGCTGTAACCTATAACAAACCTCATTCAATCTCCTCAGTACTTTAAATGGCCCCACAAACCGCAGACCCAGCTTCCGGCAGGGCAGGCGAAGGGGTAGGTTTCGGGTCGAGAGCCAGACCCGGTGCATACACCGGGGCCTCACTGTGGTGGTGATCGGCATGGCCCCTCGTAGACGCACATGAGCGTCCCATGTCGCCTCCGAGTGCTGAAACCATTCATCCACCGCAGGAGCTTCGATCTGGCTGTGATGCCATGGGGCCAGGACCGGCTGATAACCTAGTACACACTGGAAAGGGGATAGGTTAGTGGAAGAGTGGCGGATGGAGTTTTGGGCCATCTCCGCCCAGGGGATGAAAACCGCCCACTCCCCCGGCCGGTCCTGGCAATAGGACCGCAGAAACCTACCCACATCCTGGTTGACTCTCTCCACCTGCCCGTTACTCTCTGGGTGAAAACCTGAGGTGAGGCTGACCGAGACCCCTAGGCGTTCCATAAACGCCCTCCAGACTTTAGACGTGAATTGGGGACCCCGATCAGAAAATGTCCTCAGGCACCCCGTAGTGCCGGAATACGTGGGTGAACAGGGCCTCCACAGTCTGTAGAGCCGTAGGGAGACTGGGCAAAGGAAGGAGATGGCAGGATTTAGAAAACCGAGCCACAACGACCAGGATCGTGGTATTACCCCGTGACGGGGGAAGATCCGTCACGAAATCCACCGAAAGGTGTGACCACGGTCGTAGTGGAACGGGAAGGGGCTGTAATTTCCCTCTGGGCAGGTGTCTAGGTGCCTTGCGCACACCGAGCAGGAGGAAACATAAGCCCTCACGTCCTTAGCTAAAGTGGGCCACCAGTACTTCCCAGCAAGACAGCGCACTGTCCGCCCGATGCCAGGATGACCAGAGGAGGGTGACGTGTGGGCCCAACAGATCAAACGATCGCGGACATCAAACGGAACGTACAGACGCCCAACTGGACACTGGTTGGGAGTGGCCTCTGCACGTTACGCCCGCTTGATGTCCGCGTCCACCTCCCATACCACCGGTGCCACCAGGCAAGAAACTGGAATAACGGGAGTAGGACCCGTGGACCACTCCTCCGTGTCATACATCCGGAACAGTGCATCTGCCTTAACGTTCTGGGAACCTGGTCTGTAGGATAAAGACAAAACAAAAACAAAAATGAAACATGAATCAGTGGTGACTAGACAGCCGGTGACGTCGACCGCCGAACGCCGCCCGAAGGAGAGGGACCAACTTCGGCAGAAGTCGTGACATTTCTGAATTAAATTTTCAATACATTTGAAAACAATTCTAAAAACATGTTTTCACTTCATCATTACAGGTTATTGTGTGTAGATGGGTGAGAAAAACATATATTTAATACATGTTTAATTCATGGTGTAACAACAAAATGTGTAATAAGTCTAGGGGTATGAATACTTTCTGAAGGCACTGGACCAGGAGACGTGGGTAGTTTGGTTTCTACCCGTTTCTGAGAAGTGGAGAGACATCTCCCACGACAGGCGGAGAACTAGGATCTCCAGGTTGAAGGAAGGCTGCACTCTATTCAACACATGTACTCTAAAACACACACACACGTTGCATAGGCATGCACACAGGCAGGCAGACATGCACGCGCACACACAGACACACACACACACACTTGCACCTTGAGGGCTTACATCACCACTTAAGTTCGATTTAATATTTCAAGGAATCCTGACACTCAGTTTTAATAAACCTATGGAGAGCACTATCACATTAAAAGGATAGTTCACCCACATTACAAAATGAAAAACTGGTTTCCTTACCCTCTAAGCATTCTACGGGCAAGGTATAGCAGCATGCTTTACATTTAGTATTCATGGTACAAATCCCTTTCAAGTTATGGTACCAATGTTAGCATTTTTCGAGCATGATGTCCAAATCATCCGAAAGTATCTAATATTGATTGTGAAGCTTAACAAAGTCACTAATAGATGATCTGAGATGATGCGTGAAAATGACTAATATCTGTCCCATAAATTGAATGTAATTTGTGCCACAAATGCTAAAAGGATGGCATGTGGAAACAGTGACAGGCAAACTAAACCAAAGCAACGATTGCTGTCATGCCTCATCCATAGAATGTAATGAAACCAACGTAAGTAGAGGTCATTATAATCACATGTATGTATATAAGAGTGTTCTTAAATAGGAATATAAAGTGGATTCAACCTTATTTTCATAGCACTCAATAACGCTGAATAAGGTTGAGTTGAGTCACGATCTTAGACGCTGGCCATGTGGGTGTGTCAATTTTTCTTTCTTTTTACTATTTTCTACATTGTAGAATAATAGTGAAGACATCAAAACTATGAAATAACACACATGGATTCATGTAGTAGCCCAAAAAGTGTTAAAAGAATCCAAATAGATTTTATATTTGAGATTCTTCAAAGTAGCCACCCTTTGCCTTGATGGCAGTTTTGCACATGAGGTAGTCACCTGGAATGCATTTCAATTAACAGGTGTGCCTTGTTAAATGTTAATTTGTGGAATTTCTTTCCTTAATGCGTTTGAGCCAATCAGTTGTGTTGTGACATGGTAGACCAAGTCCATAATATGGCAAGAACAGCTCAAATAAGCAAAGAGAAACAACAGTCCATCATTACTTTAAGACATGAATGTTAGTCAATCCGGAAAATTGAACTTTGAATGTTTCTTCAAGTGCAGTCGCAAAAACTCTATGATGAAACTGGCTCTCATGAGAACCACCACAGGAAGGAAGACCCAGAGTTACCTCTGCTGCAGAGGATAAGTTCATTAGAGTTACCAGCCTCAGAATTGCAGCCTAAATAAATGCTTCACTGAGTTCAAGTAACAGACACATCTCAACAACAACGGTTCAGAGGAGACTGTGTGAATCAGGCCTTCATGGTCAAATTGCTGCAAAGAAACCACTCCTAAAAGGACACCAATAAGAAGAAGAGACTTGCTTGGGCTAAGAAACACGAACAATGGACATTAGACTGGTGGAAATCTGTCCTTTGGTATGATGAGTCCAAATGTGCGATTTTTGTTTCCAACCACTGTGTGTTTGTGAGACGCAGAGTAGGTGAACAGATGATCTCATTTACATTACATTTAAGTAATTTAGCAGACGCTCTTATCCAGAGCGACTTACAAATTGGTGCTTTCACCTTATGACATCCAGTGGAACAGCCACTTTACAATAGTGCATCTAAGTCTTTTAAGGGGGGTGAGAAGGATTACTTTATCCTATCCTAGGTATTCCTTAAAGAGGTGGGGTTTCAGGTGTCTCCGGAAGGTGGTGATTGACTCCGCTGTCCTGGCGTCGTGAGGGAGTTTGTTCCACCATTGGGGGGCCAGAGCAGCGAACAGTTTTGACTGGGCTGAGCGGGAACTGTACTTCCTCAGTGGTAGGGAGGCGAGCAGGCCAGAGGTGGATGAACGCAGTGCCCTTGTTTGGGTGTAGGGCCTGATCAGAGCCTGGAGGTACTGAGGTGCCGTTCCCCTCACAGCTCCGTAGGCAAGCACCATGGTCTTGTAGCGGATGCAAGCTTCAACTGGAAGCCAGTGGAGAGAGCGGAGGAGCGGGGTGACGTGAGAGAACTTGGGAAGGTTGAACACCAGACGGGCTGCGGCGTTCTGGATGAGTTGTAGGGGTTTAATGGCACAGGCAGGGAGCCCAGCCAACAGCGAGTTGCAGTAATCCAGACGGGAGATGACAAGTGCCTGGATTAGGACCTGCGCCGCTTCCTGTGCGCGGCAGGGTCGTACTCTGCGGATGTTGTAGAGCATGAACCTACAGGAACGGGCCACCGCCTTGATGTTAGTTGAGAACGACAGGGTGTTGTCCAGGATCACACCAAGGTTCTTAGCGCTCTGGGAGGAGGACACGATGGAGTTGTCAACCGTGATGGCGAGATCATGGAACGGGCAGTCCTTCCCCGGGAGGAAGAGCAGCTCCGTCTTGCCGAGGTTCAGCTTGAGGTGGTGATCCGTCATCCACACTGATATGTCTGCCAGACATGCAGAGATGCGATTCGCCACCTGGTCATCAGAGGGGGGAAAGGAGAAGATTAATTGTGTGTCGTCTGCATAGCAATGATAGGAGAGACCATGTGAGGTTATGACAGAGCCAAGTGACTTGGTGTATAGCGAGAATAGGAGAGGGCCTAGAACAGAGCCCTGGGGGACACCAGTGGTGAGAGCGCGTGGTGAGGAGACAGATTCTCGCCACGCCACCTGGTAGGAGCGACCTGTCAGGTAGGACGCAATCCAAGCATGGGCCGCGCCGGAGATGCCCAACTCGGAGAGGGTGGAGAGGAGGATCTGATGGTTCACAGTATCGAATACAGCCGATAGGTCTAGAAGGATGAGAGCAGAGGAGAGAGAGTTAGCTTTAGCAGTGCGGAGTGCCTCCGTGATACAGAGAAGAGCAGTCTCAGTTGAATGACTAGTCTTGAAACCTGACTGATTTGGATCAAGAAGGTCGTTCTGAGAGAGATAGCGGGAGAGCTGGCCAAGGACGGCACGTTCAAGAGTTTTGGAGAGAAAAGAAAGAAGGGATACTGGTCTGTAGTTGTTGACATCGGAGGGATCGAGTGTAGGTTTTTTCAGAAGGGGTGCAACTCTCGCTCTCTTGAAGACGGGAGGGACGTAGCCAGCGGTCAGGGATGAGTTGATGAGCGAGGTGAGGTAAGGGAGAAGGTCACCGGAAATGGTCTGGAGAAGAGAGGAGGGGATAGGGTCAAGCGGGCAGGTTGTTGGGCGGCCGGCCGTCACAAGACGCGAGATGTCATCTGGAGAGAGAGGGGAGAAAGAGGTCAGAGCACAGGGTAGGGCAGTGTGAGCAGAACCAGCGGTGTCGTTTGACTTAGCAAACGAGGATCGGATGTCGTCGACCTTCTTTTAAAAAAAATGATCTCCGCATGTGTGGTTCCCACCGTTCCCACCGCGAAGCAAGGAGGAGGAGGTGTGATGGTGTGGGGGTGCTTTGCTGGTGACACTGTCTGTGATTTATTAGAATTCAAGGCACACTTAACCAGCATGGCTACCACAGCATTCTGCAGCAATACGCCATCCCATCTGGTTTACGCTTAGTGGGACTATCATTTGTTTTTCAACAGGACAATGACCCAAAACACACCTCCAGGCTGTGTAAGGGCTATTTGACCAAGAAAGAGAGTGATGGAGTGACACATCAGATGACCTGGCCTCCACAATCACCCAACCTTAACCCAATTGAGAGGATTTGGGATGAGCTGGACTGCAGAGTGAAGGAAGAGCAGCCAACAAGTGCTCAACATATGTGGGAACTCCTTCAAGACTGTTAGAAAAGCATTCCAGGTGAAGCTGGTTGAGAGAATGCCAAGAGTGTGCAAAGCTGTCATCAAGGAAAAGGGTGGCTACTTTGAAGAATCTAAAATATATATCGATTTGTTTAACACTTCTGTGGTTACTACATGATTCCATATGTGTTATTTCATAGTGTTGATGTCTTCCCTATTATTCTACAATGTAGAAAATAGTAAAACATTTACAAAAACCCTGGAATGAGGTGCGTCCAAACTTTTGACTGGTAGTGTGTGTTTGTCTGTGTGTGTGTTTGTCTGTGTGTGTGTGTGTGTGTGAGAGAGAGAGAGCTGTAGACCACAGTAGACATACTATACAGTATACACGATGTACCACAGTAGACATACTATACAGTATACACTATACAGAATACAGTATTCAGTATACAGTATACAGTATTCCCAGCCGGTATGTTCTGGGGTCACCACCATAACCTGTTTAGGTGTAGCTTTTAGCAGGTCTGGGATCAGGGGTCCACTCATCCCATTACTTTACTGAACCTGTTAGGGGCGTCCATTTTAGGATTAGTTACTGCATGGCCACAGGGTCACTCTGAAGGCAACACACATATACATGCACGCAGTCACACACACACACACGGATGCATGCACATGCACACACACAAACACACACACACACACACCACAGGGAGGGTTGAAGTGGATCTTTTCTTAAGGGCCTAAACTGACAGATGCTCCTCTTTAAACAGGCTGGGACATCATCACATCAACCCTGAGTAAGCACTTTTTAATGGGCCCTGAAATCCCCACACCACCAGGGACCAGTCCAGTCACTGGACGTGTTGAGGGAAAGCTGCTGTAACACAAAACAGGTTTCTTCTATCTCTCTGTGAGTTTGTCAAGAGGCTCAAACAGACGTTGATATTTCCCACTAGGATCTTGTCCCGGCAACACTTGGGGTTTTTGGCAGCGACGCCCAATGTCATATGGCGCCATCTGAATGTGTGATTATTCCAGGCTTCGATAACGAAGGACTGTTTAGTGCCTGATGCTAATAGGTTATGAGGAAGAGGCCTGGGCCAAGCGCCTGTGCTAACAGAAAAACATGTCTGCGAGCTATTCGGCAATCTGTGTCTCTCTGCTCTGGCAAGCCATGATGCCAGGTCACGAATCAGAATTGAACATTTCTAATCTCCGCTGTCAATAAAAGGAGGGATCTAAAATATCCCCTCCAACCATTGGCAGTTTGTAGCGTTCAGTCATTGTCATATTTTATATTGGTATCAATTAAAAAATATTACCACAGAAAAAATGGGGATCCATGAACCAAAACGACAACTTGAGGGGATAAGTTAATTTTTCATTGATGAGCATCGGTGTGTTTACGTGTATTAGAAATGTCAATAATAGCCCACGGCAACCAATCCCCAACATGAAAGTGTGGAATTATGCAAATGCTGATATTTCCAGTGAGCTAGTTAATTTGCTGAAGAAAATAGGGAATGTTATAGGGAGGAAGAGACTCCAATGAAGTTTTGAATGAGAGGGAAAACGAGAATTTTAAGGGGGTGTTAAGTTAACCACCCTGTTGTAATTATCAGGATTACCACCCGCTGAGGTTTTTGAGGGCATCATGATGACGGAAATACGACCTTATGAAGAGGTGATTATTAGCGTTGGTAGCTTAAGCGGCTCGTTCCTGCTTCTTCATATTTGATCTGGGGAATAGGGGACGGAAAAGTACTGCAGACTCAGGGGATTAGTGTCAACGGAGGGAATCAGAAGATCCAGGAGAAACAGTCCAGAAGCCCAAAGCAATACAACACTACAGCCTAGAGTGACCTACTGCTGGATGACAGCTTTGCTATTCTCTGGTCTGGACTGGTTCACTAACACAGGGGACTGGAATAGGAAGTGTTACTGTTGTCCCCTGTGTTAAAGACGAACGCTTGAATACACATTTACAAAAACATCTCTCCAGGGTGGTGGTGTGTGTGGGTAGAATCCTCCATCTCTCTCCAGGGTGGTGGTGGTGTGTGGGTAGAACCCTCCATCTCTCTCCAGGGTGGTGGTGTGTGGGTAGAATCCTCCATCTCTCTCCAGGGTGGTGGTGTGTGTGGGTAGAACAAGCCAACTCTCTCCAGGGTGGTGGTGGTGGTGTGTGGGTAGAACACTCCATCTCTCTCCAGGGTGGTGGTGTGTGGGTAGAACACTCCATCTCTCTCCAGGGTGGTGGTGTGTGTGGGTAGAACACTTCATCTCTCTCCAGGGTGGTGGTGTGTGTGGGCAGATCACTCCATCTCTCTCCAGGGTGGTGGTGTGTGTGGGTAGAACACTCCATCTCTCTCCAGGGTGGTGGTGTGTGTGGGCAGATCACTCCATCTCTCTCCAGGGTGGTGGTGTGTGTGGGTAGAACACTCCATCTCTCTCCAGGGTGGTGGTGTGTGTGGGTAGAGCAGGTTGATGGAGGTCTGATTCTGTACAGAAGGTGCAGAGGTGGTTCCACACTGACTGTGTCATATCCTCAAGCTGCTACGAACACACTCACACACACACACACACACACACACACACACACACACACCACCAGCACCACCAAGCTCCTAGCACCCATTCACTCTGGCACGGCAGTCCACTTCTCTTTTATCATTATGTGATTAGTTAAAAGCCTCAGTCACTCGCTGAACCACTCTGCTATTATGGAAGAACTGAATCCACTTCCCTTCTCGCCCCTGTCAGCTGAGAGAGAGATAAGAGAGAGAGAGAAGATGGAGGGAGAGAAGAGAGAGAACATGGAGAGAGAGAGAGAGAGAGGGAGGGAGAGAAGAGAGAGAACAGAGAGAGAGAGAGAGAGAGAGAGAGAGAGAGAGAGAGAGAGAGAGAGAGAGAGAGAGAGAGAGAGAGAGAGAGAGAGAGAGAGAGAGAGAGAGAGAGGGAGAGAGAGAGAGGAGGGAGGGAGAGAGGGAGGGAGGGAGGGAGGGAGGGAGGGAGGGAGGAGGGGGAGGGAGGGAGGGATATCACTGGCAGTGTAACATGCCTTGAAGGCATTTATGGCCCCTAGGAGTTGTTCCTCCTGCCTAGTCTGCAGACACATACTCCAATCCATATACAACTTCCCAAAACCCGCCTCAAACACACACTACACCCTGTCCCGTCCTCATCTCCAGCCCAACACGTAGCCAGGGTTTCACTCAGCCTCTCCCGGCCCCACAGCCCATTCTGTTTAACTGTAAGGTAACTGTAGATGTTGTCTTTTACGACAGCTATTGTCACAGTGACAGTGGGAGTCAGCATCTGTTGCTGTGACTCACAGGTGAAAAGTTCACCGCTCCATCTCTGTTTGTCATGCTATACCTCCCTAGTCCTACAATAACTTAGTAGAACACAAACACATGGAGAAGAGTGAGAGAGACCAGGGGAGATAGAGGAGGGGATGGAGAATGAGAAAGAGAGAGATTGATATAGGGGGGAGAGGAAAAGAAAGTGGGAATGAAGGGAAAATTGGTAGAGAGGGAGGAGAAAAAGATGGGAGAGGGAGAAAGAATGAAACAATGGGAGAGAGAGAGAGGATGAAAGGGGGAGAGAAGGGGAGAGAAAGAGGGGGAGAGAGAGATGGAGAAAGATCAAAAGTGGGGGAGAGAGAGTGAGAGAAAGAAAGAATGAAAGAGGGGGAGACTCCTACAGAGGAGCACACATGTATAGCTGTAGTCCTAACCGAGTCCCTTCCCAGCTTGTTATGTTAACAGTTCCCATACAATCTGGGGATGTTTGATGGAGAAGGCTGTACGTTTTAAAGGAGACTGCCCCTGGGGCAGGGCAATACCATATAGTGAGTATAGTGGGAAGGAGAGCTGAGGCCCTGTATCGCGCACCATTCATTTGGCAGTTGGCAGCTGAACAGCGTGTGTGGGGACGGGTGTGTGTGCGTGCCTGTGTGCGTATGTCCATCGTGGCAGTTTCTACACTCGGTGGAACCACAGGGTGCAAGGAAAGTTAATTTTACCCAGTTAACTCCAGTGAAATGTAGTCGCCCTGAAAAGCACAGAGATCTAGCCCCATTGGAAGGTTTTATTTGGGGTTGTTCCGTTCACCCTCTGTCCACTTACTGGATCAATCAAGCGGAACGTGTTTGGGCGATGAGGCTGAGGAGCGAGGAGGGCTCTGTGGAGTCGTCGTTCTCCTGTTAATTCTCTCTCTCTCTCTCACTATCTGTCTACGTCACTCTCCCAAGATGGATTTCTCTCCATTAAAGTGGCATGAGAGGGTAGGATGACACACACACACGTCTGTGTCAGCGTGATCCAAGGGGGGATGGCCTTTGGATAGAGAGCAAGCACTAAAGCACACTTCTACTTAGCGCTTGAGCAACACTGCACTTAGAGAGAGACAGAGGGGGCAACTTAACACACATTTAACCTTACAGTGTAAACGAACCCCAAAAATCCATTCCTTTTACTTTCTTTTTTTCTTATCCCTTCTCGCTCTCTCCTTCCCTTTCTCTCTCTCCACCCTGTCAGACATTTTTACACAATATCTTTGATGGGACTAGAGCGGAGTGCCAGTTGGATTTTGGAACGAGAGGGGGATGGAGAGAGGGAATGCCTAGGGGCTAACAGCAGAGACGGAGGACGCCAAAGTCAGAGTCCCTCTGATTGTTTTTGTGGGGTTGTCAGTGTTCTCTTAATGTCAGTCTCCTAATGGTTTACAGTCTAGGGAACATTACAAGGGTCTGCCTCTGTGTCTTAATGGAGACGTTCCATTGCCTGCTAATGGACAATTCTACAGTAACAGAATGGTGCTGAGTCTCAGATGTTTCACTTTAAAATATATGCCCCAAACAAACACGAACATTGCAAAGTTAAACAAAGCATAGAACTCCATGCACAAGGACGACTTAAAAAATAAATCTAACAGAAGCACATTTACTTGAAGAACAGTGTGATGCAAAGTAACAGAATGACGCCCCAAACAGCACAGAACGTTATTCTGTTACCAAACTTCTTCAAGTAAATGTGTTTTTGTCACATTTTCTGTGAACATGTTTAAAAGTGGTCCTCGTGCATAGAGTTGTTGTATGGTTTGTTTCACTTTGCAGTGATTGATTTTAGTTTGACAAACATTTAAAAGTGAAGAAATTGAGTCCCAGCTTAATTCTGTTGCCGTGGTATTGCCCTAATGTAAGGAACCATATGAACCAGGGGACTTGGCAACACCAAACGGCATTAGCAGCTGCCTGCCATTCATCTTGGTTTAATATCCTGGAAAGTTACTGCCACTCAAGTACACTGCTTTCTTTCTCTTTCTTATTTTCTTTTTTTGCTTTTTGACATGGCTCACTGTACTTCATGTTTTCCCTTTCTCTCTCCCCCCTCTTTCTTTCTTTCTCTCTTTCTTTCTTTCTCTCTTTCTTTCTTTCTTTCTTTCTCTCTTTCTTTCTTTCTCTCTTTCTTTCTTTCTTTCTTTCTCTCTTTCTTTCTTTCTTTCTTTCTTTCTCTCCCGTTAGTGGTTACCACGGTGTGTGGAGAGACATGGGACAGTTAGTGGTTACCACGGTGTGTGGAGAGACATGGGACCGTTAGTGGTTACCACGAAGTGTGAAGAGACATGGGACCGTTAGTGGTTACCACGGTGTGTGGATGTGGAGAGACATGGGACCGTTAGTGGTTACCACGGTGTGTGGAGAGACATGGGACCGTTAGTGGTTACCACGGTGTGTGGAGAGACATGGGACCGTTAGTGGTTACCACGGTGTGTGGAGAGACATGGGACCGTTAGTGGTTACCACGGTGTGTGGAGAGACATGGGACCGTTAGTGGTTACCACGGTGTGTGGAGAGGCATGGGACCGTTATGGGACCGTTAGTGGTTACCACCGTGTGTGGAGAGACATGGGACCGTTATGGGACCGTTAGTGGTTACCACGGTGTGTGGAGAGACATGAGACCGTTATGGGACCGTTAGTGGTTACCACGGTGTGTGGAGAGACATGGGACCGTTAGTGGTTACCACGGTGTGTGGAGAGACATGGGACCGTTAGTGGTTACCACGGTGTGTGGAGAGACATGAGACCGTTAGTGGTTACCACGGTGTGTGGAGAGACATGGGACCGTTAGTGGTTACCACGGTGTGTGGAGAGACATGGGACCGTTAGTGGTTACCACGGTGTGTGGAGAGACATGGGACCGTTAGTGGTTACTACGGTGTGTGGAGAGACATGGGACCGTTAGTGGTTACCACGGTGTGTGGAGAGACATGGGACCGTTAGTGGTTACCACGGTGTGTGGAGAGACATGGGACCGTTAATGGTTACCACGGTGTGTGGAGAGACATGGGACCGTTAGTGGTTACCACGGTGTGTGGAGAGACATGGGACCGTTAGTGGTTACCACGGTGTGTGGAGAGACATGGGACCGTTAGTGGTTAGCACGGTGTGTGGAGAGACATGGGACCGTTAGTGGTTACCACGGTGTGTGGAGAGACATGGGACCGTTAGTGGTTACCACGGTGTGTGGAGAGACATGGGACCGTTAGTGGTTACCACGGTGTGTGGAGAGACATGGGACCGTTAGTGGTTACCACGGTGTGTGGAGAGACATGGGACCGTTAGTGGTTACCACGGTGTGTGGAGAGACATGGGACCGTTAGTGGTTACCACGGTGTGTGGAGAGACATGGGACCGTTAGTGGTTACCACGGTGTGTGGAGAGACATGGGACCGTTAGTGGTTAGCATTTGAAGGGCTTTCGACTTTCGACTTTTGTAAATGTACACACACACAGCTGGCACAGCCTGGCTTAAAGCAACCAGGACCCTAATTGAAACACTATATGTGTTTATAACCCCCGTCCCCTCCCCTGTCCCCGCAGGCTCCCGGTAATGTCTTTCCAACGTGTGTGTGTGTGTGTGTGTGTGTGTGTGTGTGTGTGTGTGTGTGTGTGTGTGTGTGCGCACGCATGCGTGTGTGCGCACGCATGCGTGTGTGTGTGATTAGGTTTCTACAGTATTGGACTTGACAGTTGTGTGGGTGTGAGAATGTATTTCAGGTTGTCTGGTCGCCCATATGCTGAATATATATATATATATACACACACACACACACTGACAAAGCACACAGAGAAAGGAACTAATGGGAATATATGGATATATGCAGTTGAAGTCGGAAGTTTACATACACTTAGTTTGGAGTCATTAAAACTCTTTTTTTCAACCACACTATAAATGTCTTGTTAACAAACTATAGGTTTGGCAAGTCGGTTAGGACATCTACTTTGTGCATGACACAAGTCAAGTCAGATTGTCATTTATAATTCACTGTATCACAATTCCAGTGGGTCAGAAGTTTACATAAACTAAGTTGACTGTGCCTCTAAACAGCTTGGAAAATTCTAGAAAATGATGTCATGGCTTTAAAAACTTCTGATTTTCTGAATCAATTGGAGGTGTACTTGCGGATATATTTCAAGGCCTACCTTCAAACTCAGTGCCTCTTTGCTTGACATCATGGGAAAATCAAAATAAATCATTCAAGAACTCAGAAAAAAAACTTGTAGACCTCCACAAGTCTGGTTCATCCTTGGGAGCAATTTCCAAACGCCTGAAGGTACAAAGTCCATCTGTACAAACAATAGTATGCAACTATAAACACCATGGACCACGCACCCGTCATACCGCTCAGGCAGGAGACGTATTCTGTCTCCTAAAGATGAATGTACTTTGGTGCGAAAAGTTCAAATCAAACCCAGGACAACAGCAAAGGACCTTGTGAAGATGCTGGAGGAAACAGGTACAAAAGTATCTATATCCACAGTAAAACGAATCCTATATCGACATAACATGAAAGGCCGCTCAGCAAGGAAGAAGCCACTGCTCCAAAAGCGCCATAAAAAAAGCCAGACTACGGTTTGAAACTGCACATGGGGACAACGATCGTACTTTTTGGAGAAATGTCCTCTGGTCTGATGAAACGAAAATAGAACTGTTTGGAGGAAAAAAGGGAGGCTTGCAAGCCAAAGAACACCATCCCAACCGTGAAGCACGGGGGTGGCAGCATCATTTCGTGGGGGTGCTTTGCTGCAGGAGGGACTGGTGCACGTCACAATATACAGTGGGGCAAAAAAAGTATTTAGTCAGCCACCAATTGTGCAAGTTCTCCCTTTTAAAAAAATGAGAGAGGCCTGTAATTTTCATCATAGGTACACTTCAACTATGACAGACAATTTTGAGAAAAAAAAATCCAGAAAATCACATTGTAGGATTTTTTAATTAATTTATTTACAAATTGTGGTGGAAAATAAGTATTTGATGAAAGAACCAAAAGCTGAAATAAATCATTCTCTCTACTATTATTCTGACATTTCACATTCTTAAAATAAAGTGGTGATCCTAACTGACCTAAGACAGGGAATTTTTACTAGGATTAAATGTCAGGAAACTGAAAAACTGAGTTTAAATGTATTTGGCTAAGGTGTATGTAAACTTCTGACTTCAACTGTATATATATATATATATATCCATATATTCCCATTGGTTCCTTTCTTTTGTGTGTTTTCTCAGTGTGTGTGTGTTTCTATGTCTAACTTTACATTTAGTGTGTGTGTATAGTCATGTAGCCATCACTGTGAGAGACATGGCTTGACCCCAGACATAATTTCCACTCCACAATGGAATCCATTGGACAGTGTGTGCGAGTGTGTGTGTGCGCGTGCGTGTGAGAGAGCGAAAGAGGGTGTGTGTAGCCTATGCACTGTGAAGCATGGAACATCACTCAGCCTCCCGACACATCTGAGGACCAGAAACACAATGTTTTCTGTGTGTATCAACTATATTGGCATAAAAGGACCCAATGTTGCCAAAGCAATTGAAAACTTCCTCACACAGACCCAAACATTATCACTCCCAAGGAGTACATAGACAGACATTGACTGACATACAGGCTCTGTAGCCAAGACAACCATGACGGCTGTTTATTACTTCACCATACGTACAAAGCCTATAGCCAGCCAATTAGGCTACATAATAGAGCATGCAGACACACACACACACACACACACACACACACACACACACACACACACACACACACACAGAGCCCCTCAGACATGATTCATCCACAGTAAGCACATTAATGTTCCCTACTGTACGTATGGTGAAGTAATAAACAGCCGTCATGGTTGTCTTGGCTACAGAGCCTGTATGTCAGTCAATGTCTGTCTATGTACTCCTTGGGAGTGATAATGTTTGGGTCTGTGTGAGGAAGTTTTCAATTGCTTTGGCAACATTGGGTCCTTTTATGCCAATATAGTTGATTAACATTACATTTTAAGTGTGTGTGTGTGCACTTTGTAGTAGTATTTTGGCGCACAATAGACATTAAGCTGTGCACATGAGATTCTGTGTGTGTGTGTGTGTGCGTGTGTGTGCGACACACATGACACACACACATTCACACACACACACACACACAGATACACACACACTCTTTACGGGCAGTATTAGAAGTCCTAATGAGTTTCCTTAAGGACAAGCTGATACTCTTAGAGATGGAGAAAACGGGGATATGACATTTGTGAAGCGCCAGTGGTGTACACAGGCCTTTTTGTGGCACTCTGACAATCCACACTCTTCCTCATTTCATAATCAAATTCCTCTGGTGAAGGGAGGGAGGGAGGGAGGGACAGAGGAGGAGAGAGAGGGAACGAAAGATGGTGAGAGAGAGAACAAAATAAAGAAAGGAAGCGTGCCCATCAAATGTCCTGAGATGACGATGGTTCCTATCTGGTAATTCACAATGAGAAGTTTCCTTTCGCTGGCAGAGCGAATCAAAGAGCCTGCTTTCTCACTCATGAAATCATTTGATATTGTCCAGGGAAATTGAGATGTTATCATTGAGTGATAAATTGCTTTTGTGGGTAAATCGAGGGGGAAAGGGAAACCGAGTTGAGGGAAAGCGTAATCCCTCAAAGATGTGGGCTTCAGTTTTTGTAACAAGTTTCAGTTTTTCGTTAGAAAACGAATGGATCTTCGGAGTATTTGACCTGTACAGCTTTTCCTTACACATCAACTGTAGGCATACATACAAGAGGATTTACACACATCAACTGTAGGCATACATACAAGAGGATTTACACACATCAACTGTAGGCATACATATGAGAGGATTTACACACATCGACTGTAGGCATACATATGAGAGGATTTACACACATCGACTGTAGGCATACATATGAGAGGATTTACACACATCAACTGTAGGCATACATACAAGAGGATTTACACACATCAACTGTAGGCATACATACAAGAGGATTTACACACATCGACTGTAGGCATACATACAAGAGGATTTACACACATCAACTGTAGGCATACATACAAGAGGATTTACACACATCAACTGTAGGCATACATATGAGAGGATTTACACACATCGACTGTAGGCATACATATGAGAGGATTTACACACATCGACTGTAGGCATACATATGAGAGGATTTACACACATCAACTGTAGGCATACATACAAGAGGATTTACACACATCAACTGTAGGCATACATACAAGAGGATTTACACACATCAACTGTAGGCATACATACGAGAGGATTTACACACATCAACTGTAGGCATACATATGAGAGGATTTACACACATCAACTGTAGGCATACATATGAGAGGATTTACACACATCAACTGTAGGCATACATACAAGAGGATTTACACACATCGACTGTAGGCATACATATGAGAGGATTTACACACATCAACTGTAGGCATACATACAAGAGGATTTACACACATCAACTGTAGGCATACATACAAGAGGATTTACACACATCAACTGTAGGCATACATACAAGAGGATTTACACACATCAACTGTAGGCATACATACAAGAGGATTTACACACATCAACTGTAGGCATACATATGAGAGGATTTACACACATCAACTGTAGGCATACATATGAGAGGATTTACACACATCAACTGTAGGCATACATACAAGAGGATTTACACACATCGACTGTAGGCATACATATGAGAGGATTTACACACATCAACTGTAGGCATACATACAAGAGGATTTACCCACATCAACTGTAGGCATACATATGAGAGGATTTACACACTTCAACTGTAGGCATACATATGAGAGGATTTACCCACATCAACTGTAGGCATACATATGAGAGGATTTACACACATCAACTGTAGGCATACATATGAGAGGATTTGTAAAGTGGCAGTTCCACTGGATGTCATAAGGTGAACGCACCAATTTGTAAGTCGCTCTGGATAAGAGCGTCTGCTAAATGACTTAAATGTAAATGTAATTTACCCACATCAACTGTAGGCATACATATGAGAGGATTTACACACATCAACTGTAGGCATACATATGAGAGGATTTACCCACCTACAGTTAAAGTGCTCTCCGATGCACCCCTTTCAGTAGTTTGGATGATAGAATGATTGGACTCTCTAAACTCCAATTGAGTGGTTCGTCTGGATACTCAAAAATGTCCTCCTGTGATAATGTGAAGGTCATGCTAAGCCTGATCCAGTCCCGGTACACAGTAGAGACGCTCTCAGAGAGAGGCTTCAATGAAGAGCTGCACTAGCTGGATACTGGGGCAAAAACCCTCTATGGACAGTTTAAGATATACAGTTGAAGTCGGAAGTTTACATACACCTAGGTTGAAGTCATTAAAACTCGTTTTTCAACCACTCCACGAATTTCTTGTTCACAAACTACAGTTTTGGCAAGTCGGTTAGGACATCTAGCAATTTTCCAACAATTGTTGACAGACAGATTATTTCACTTAATTCACTGTATCACAATTCCAGTGTGTCAGAGGTTTACATACACTAAATTGATTGTGCCTCTAAACAGCTTGGAAAATTCCAGAAAATGATGTCATGGCTTTAGAAGCTTCTGATAGGCTAATTGACATAATTTGCTTGACATCATTGGAAAATCAAAAGAAATCAGCCAAGATCTCAGAGAAAAAAAATTGTAGACAAGTCTGGTTCATCCTTGGGAGCAATTTCCAAACGCCTGTAGATACCACGTTCATCTGTACAAACAATAGTACGCAAGTATAAACACCATGGGACCACGCAGATGTCATACCGCTCAGGAAGGAGACGCATTCTGTCTTCTAGAGATGAACATACTTTGGTGAGAAAAGTGCAATCTATCCCAGAAAAACAGCAAAGGACCTTGTGAAGATGCTGGAGGAAACAGGTACAAAAGTATCTGTATCTACAGTAAAACCAGTCCTATATCAACATAACCTGAAAGGCCGCTCAGACCTGAAGAAGCCACTGCTCCAAAACCGCCATAAAAAAGCCAGACTATGGTTTGCAACTGCACATGGGGACAAAGATCGTACTTTTTGGAAAAAATGTCCTCTGGTCTGATGAAACAAAAATAGAACTGTATGGCCATAATGACCATCGTTATGTTCGGAGGAAAAAGGGGGAGGCTTGCAAGCCGAAGAACACCATTCCAACCGTGAAGCACGAGGGTGGCAGCATCATGTTGTGAGGGTGGCAGCATCATGTTGTGGGGGTGCTTTGCTGCAGGAGGGACTGGTGCACTTCCCAAAATAGATGGCAACATGGGGGGAAAAAATTGTGTGGATATATTGAAGCAACATCTCAAGACATCAGTCAGGAAGGTAAAGCTTGGTCACAAATGGGTCTTCCAAATGGACAATGACCCCAAGCATACTTCCAAAGTTGTGGCAAAATGGCTTAAGGACAACAAAGTTAAGGTATTGGAGTGGCCATCACAAGCCCTGACCTCAATCCTATGGAAAATTTGTGGGCAGAACTGAAAAAGCATGTGCGAGCAAGGAGGCCTACAAACCTGACTCCGTTACACCAGCTCTGTCAGGAGGAATGGGCAAAAATTCACCCACCTTATTGTGGGAAGCTTGTGGAAGGCTACCCGAAACGTTTCACCCAAGTTAAACAATTTAAAGGTAATGCTAGCAAGTACTTAATTGAGTGTATGTAAACTTCTGACCAACTGGGAATGTGATGAAAGAACCAAAAACTGAAATAAATAATTATCTCTACTGTTATTCTGACATTTCAACATTCTTAAAATAAAGTGGTGATCCTAAGGGCTAAGACAGCAAATTTGTACTAGGATTAAATGTCAGGAATTGTGAAAAACTGAGTTTAAATGTATTCTGACTTCAACTGTATTTGGGATATTCCAACCCAGTTCCATTGGTATTATTACTGTATCACTATTCCAGTTTGATATCCCCTACCTAGGGAGTGAAACTGCTCTGATATGTGCCAAATAGTGTATATTCTTTGATACATGCGAGCTAGTATATTAGCCACCTATGGAGTAAGACCGTATTAATATGTGTTAAATAGTACAGCTCACCCTGGTTTGTCACATGTATGTACAGTAAGTATTGTTTTACAGTAAGGGCTTACAGCTCACCCTGGTTTGTCACATGCATGTACAGTAAGTATTGTTTTACAGTAAGGGCTTACAGCTCACCCTGGTTTGTCACATGTATGTACAGTAAGTATTGTTTTACAGTAAGGGCTTACAGCTCACCCTGGTTTGTCACATGTATGTACAGTAAGTATTGTTTTACAGTAAGGGCTTACAGCTCACCCTGGTTTGTCACATGTATGTACAGTAAGTATTGTTTTACAGTAAGGGCTTACAGCTCACCCTGGTTTGCCACATGGAGGTACAGTAAGTATTGTTTTACAGTAAGGGCTTACAGCTCACCCTGGTTTGTCACATGTATGTACAGTAAGTATTGTTTTACAGTAAGGGCTTACAGCTCACCCTGGTTTGTCACATGTATGTACAGTAAGTATTGTTTTACAGTAAGGGCTTACAGCTCACCCTGGTTTGTCACATGTATGTACAGTAAGTATTGTTTTACAGTAAGGGCTTACAGCTCACCCTGGTTTGTCACATGCATGTACAGTAAGTATTGTTTTACAGTAAGGGCTTACAGCTCACCCTGGTTTGTCACATGTATGTACAGTAAGTATTGTTTTACAGTAAGGGCTTACAGCTCACCCTGGTTTGTCACATGTATGTACAGTAAGTATTGTTTTACAGTAAGGGCTTACAGCTCACCCTGGTTTGTCACATGCATGTACAGTAAGTATTCTTTTACAGTAAGGGCTTACAGCTCACCCTGGTTTGTCACATGCATGTACAGTAAGTATTGTTTTACAGTAAGGGCTTACAGCTCACCCTGGTTTGTCACATGTATGTACAGTAAGTATTGTTTTACAGTAAGGTCTTACAGCTCACCCTGATTTGTCACATGTATGTACAGTAAGTATTGTTTTACAGTAAGGGCTTACAGCTCACCCTGGTTTGTCACATGTATGTACAGTAAGTATTGTTTTACAGTAAGGGCTTACAGCTCACCCTGGTTTGTCACATGTATGTACAGTAAGTATTGTTTTACAGTAAGGGCTTACAGCTCACCCTGGTTTGTCACATGTATGTACAGTAAGTATTGTTTTACAGTAAGGGCTTACAGCTCACCCTGGTTTGTCACATGTATGTACAGTAAGTATTGTTTTACAGTAAGGGCTTACAGCTCACCCTGGTTTGTCACATGTATGTACAGTAAGTATTGTTTTACAGTAAGGACTTACAGCTCACCCTGGTTTGTCACATGTATGTACAGTAAGTATTGTTTTACAGTAAGGGCTTACAGCTCACCCTGGTTTGACACATGTATGTACAGTAAGTATTGTTTTACAGTAAGGGCTTACAGCTCACCCTGGTTTGTCACATGTATGTACAGTAAGTATTGTTTTACAGTAAGGGCTTACAGCTCACCCTGGTTTGCCACATGGAGGTACAGTAAGTATTGTTTTACAGTAAGGGCTTACAGCTCACCCTGGTTTGTCACATGTATGTACAGTAAGTATTGTTTTACAGTAAGGGCTTACAGCTCACCCTGGTTTGTCACATGTATGTACAGTAAGTATTGTTTTACAGTAAGGGCTTACAGCTCACCCTGGTTTGTCACATGTATGTACAGTAAGTATTGTTTTACAGTAAGGGCTTACAGCTCACCCTGGTTTGTCACATGTATGTACAGTAAGTATTGTTTTACAGTAAGGGCTTACAGCTCACCCTGGTTTGCCACATGGAGGTACAGTAAGTATTGTTTTACAGCTTACAGTGTTAGTGTAAATAATGTTTTCATGTTTCTGCGTGTAGGGAACATGTATGTGTTATATTATTTATAGTATTACTGCGGTCTTGAGTTGTTTCAGTATAGACTGGTAACGTGTTAAGAACATCATATATTTCTGTTCAGTCTGCCTCCTCAATTCACTCCAGATGCTCCCATTGATCCGTGCACATTATAGGAGGGAATAAAGCACACTTTTGGATGTGCGTCTGTGTGTATCTGCGCCCAGCCTCTTTCATTTTCATTATGCATGGCCGCTTTGAGTCTCCAGCGCCGGCATTTTGAAATATCCTCGATGGCCGTGGGAGCAGAAACACATTTATTTATCTTAATCGACACGGTGGCTAGGGAACTGTGCTTAAACAGGCTCACACAAACACACACACAACCACATCCACACACCCACACACACTCCTCCCACTCCCCAGCCTGCACAGCCTGAATTACGTCTGACGGGTCTCCATTATTCAGCTGGGGTAACCATTCATTTACAGTTAGAGGGACCCTCCCACCATTTCTACTAAACAATTTTATAATTTGCAGAGAGGCCCTACGTCTTTATGTGTGTATTTTAACGAGTAAGAGAGAGAGAGAGAGCGTCAGTGTGTGTGTGTGTGTGTGTGTGTGTGTGTGTGTGTGTGTGTGTGTGTCTCTGTCAATGTATATATACACTAGATGACCAATAGGGGGCACTGTGTTGAAGACACCATGCCTCCGTTTTGGAACTCCCCCACCAGTGTAAAACATATTTTGGAAGCTACAAATGCATTTATGCTTTAGTTTTTGACACATTTATTCTATAACAGACACCTTAATACATACATTTAAATTAAATTATGTGATGTAAACATACAAATGAAAAAATATGACAACATTTTCCTTTAAGTATATCTTTTTTTGATTACTAATGTTATTGTCTGTCACGCCCTGACCTTAGAGAGCCTTTTATTCTCTAATTTGGTTAGGTCTGGGTGTGACTAGGGTGGGTACCCTAGTTTTTGTATGTCTATGTTTGCCTGGTATGGTTCCCAATCAGAGGCAGCTGTCTATCAGTGTCTCTGATTGGGGATCATATTTAGGCAGCCTTTTCCCACTGGGTTTTTGGGGGATCTTGTTTTGTGTGTAGTTGCTGGTTAGCACCACATAGCTTCACGTTCGTTTCTTTCTTCTGTATTGTTTTGGTGAGTTTCATAATTAAACATGTGGAACTCTACTCACGCTGCGCTTTCCAACGATCGTGACGTTGTCCCTACTACAACAACAAAATACATGACATTTTTTCATTTAAACATTATATTGAAATACTAAAGAATTCCATTGCTTCCTACGGAGGACTGCTCCTTCTGGGGAGTGCCAACATGGCCGACCGGTCGGTCGCAATACATAGCGTCAGTGTCTGTGTCTGTGTGTGTGTGTGTGTGTGTGTGTGTGTGTGTGTGTGTGTGTGTACATGTGTGTGTGTGTGTGTGTGTGCGCTTGCACTTGCGTTCACTGAGACAAAAGGGAGTTTTAATTAAAAGGAGTTCATTTTAAACAAGAGGACACAGTCGGAGGAACAGAGAATATAACATCTCTAGAATGGATCAGACAACATCAGTCTACAACACCTCACTTAGTGGAAGAGAGAGTCAGCGACAGAGATGAAGAGAAAGGGATAGCAAGCCTCCATTTTGAGGGAGAGAAATCGTATGGTACTGGTAATTGCAGTGTGTGTGTGTGTGTGTGTGTGTGTGTGTGTGTGTGTGTGTGTGTGTGTGGGTGTGTGTGGGTGTGTGTGTGCTTGTGACAGCTGAATGGATAATGCCTTGGATTTTTGACAGGGGAGAGAGATGTGAGTGAAACCAGACTTTACAGCCATTAATATGGTCTTGTCCTGGAGGGATGTGTGTGTATGAGATGTTGAGTGTGTGTGTGTGTTAGGGGGTTTCCTGGTTTGTGTATGTCAGGCCTAACCTTTGAGTACCCATTCGACTCAAACCATTTTTCACCTTTGGGCTCCTGTGGTGCTGAAATGCCTTCCGTAGCCCCGGTCGATGGAATTAGCTGCTGAAATGTGGAAACCGCGCGGGGACTTCAGAGCCCTAATGGATCCTGTGAGAGACGCACAGATCCATCACACTAAACAACCACCCCAAAGCGCCCCAAGTCAAAATATAGTCGTTTTAACCCTATAAACCCCAGGTCACTGTTAACTCTTCAACAACCCATCGTTGACCCCGGCAACAGCCGCCGAAGCCATCGAAGAGGCTGTTAATTCTGAATGGGGGGGCTTACGCCAACACACACTCCCCTATTGTCTTGACTCTAAGCCTATAGAGGATTTCTACATTAAAATACTAGTGAGATTACACTGGACAACCCCTTGTTTCTTCTCCGTCCGCCTCGTAAAACCCTCTTAGTTTATAGTCCAGTCATAAGCATTCTCCCTTCTCTCCCCGGGACCGGTTGGGGTCCTCGGCCCTCTCGGCTCTGACAAAGGCGGCAACATAAAAACCTGAGTGATTGTCCGTGGGATTTGTGCTCCATAGAAGGTCCATTCCAGGGCTCATCGTGGCTCATTGAGGGAGCGGCCGTGCTAACTAAGCCTGTTGTCGGCCAGGCCGCGAAGGCCTTACTGGATTAGTGAATCCGACGTTGGCGTCCGCCTTTGTCCCCAACACACACACACACACCCTCCTCATCTTGAAACACCAAGACAGTGGTGACTAACAAACCGTGAAGTGGCTAAATTACGCATTCCGAAGAAAGCGCAACATTTGCGTTGCATTGTCACGGGGTGCCGTAAGCCGCTTAAAGACTTCAAATGATTTTGTGCCGTTTTTTTTTTCATGGTCGCCGTCCCTCTTTAGAGCCGGGAAATGATCGTGACAATCGTTCTGACGTTGTTTGTCTTTGCAGTCTTTTTATCTTCTTCTATGGTGGTGTTTAGACCCAGTTACGCAGGGCAGTTCTATACTCTACAGATCTATAGAAGTAGGTTGTTGGAATACAAAGATTCACCTACAGTAAATACATAGGGTTGTGTTTATCCCTGTAACTCCTCTCGTTTTGTGATGTTGTCTCTCATGAATGTCTCTTCACATACAACCTCTCTCTCTTTCTCTCTCTCTGTCTATCTCTCCCCCCAATTTTTTTCTCCCCTTTTCTCCCCAATTTCGTGGTATCCAATTGGTAGTTACAGTCTTGTCTCGTCGCTGCAACTCCCGTACGGACTCGGGTGAGGCCCGTTCATCCTCCGAAACACAACCTAACCAAACCGCACTGATTCTTGACACAATGCCCACTTAACTCGGAAGCCAGCCGCACCAATGTGTCGGAGGAAACACCGTACACCTGGCGACCGTGTCAGCGAGCACTGCGCCCGGCCAGCCACAGGAGTCGCTAGTGAGTGATGTGACAAGGACATCCTTGACGGCCAAACCCTCCCCTGATCCGGACGATGCTCTCTCTCTCTATCTGTCTATCTCTCTCTCTCTCTGTCGATCTCTCTCTCTGTCTCTCTCTCTATCTAGCTGTCTATCTGTTTATCTCTCTCTCCCTGTCTATCTGTCTATCTAGCTGTCTATCTGTTTATCTCTCTCTCCCTGTCTCTCTCTCTATCTAGCTGTCTATCTGTTTAGCTCTCTCTCCCTGTTTCTCTGTCTATCTCTCTCTCTCTCTCTCTCTCTCTCTCTCTCTTTCTCTCTCTCTCTCTCTCTCTCTCTCTCTCTCTCTCTCTCTCTCTCTCTCTCCTGTTCTATCTGAGCAAGTGGGGGCGCTGTTCTGCTTAAGAGTATACTTCAAAACCACACAAATTTACACACACACACACACACACACACACACACACACACACACACACACACACACACTCACACAGAACAGCAAAGTTGTGTGTGATCTCTCTCACTCCCTCTTGTCAACCATCCTGCTCCAAATATAGCATATTATCTCATATGGTCTCTCTTGTCCTTCCTCTCTCTTTCTCTCTCCCCCCCTCTTTCTCTCTCTCTCTTTCTCTCCTTGAAAAATCCATTAACGCTATATTCACATCTACTTTAAATGGTTCTCCCCATCTCCCTCCTAGTCTCCCCCTTTTTGTGTTTTCAATTTATTAGCAGAATAGTTCCTAGCCTAGCCAATCGATTCCACTAACCAGGGGGAAGGAAATAGCAGTCACACGCATCACAAGACGTTTGCCCTAGACCAGATCTGATGCTAATCCTTTTTTCCCTGTCTATTTCCTCTCTCTGTCTATTTCCCCTCTCTGTCTATTTCCTCTCTGTCTATTTCCTCTCCGTCTATTTCCTCTCTCTGTCTATTTCCTCTCTCTGTCTATTTCCCCTCTGTCCATTTCCTCTCTGTCCATTTCCCCTCTCTGTCTATTTCCCCCCTCTGTTTATTTCCTCTCTGTCCATATCCTCTCTGTCTATTTCCTCTCTGTCTATTTCCCCTCTCTGTCCATTTCCTCTCTCTGTCCATTTCCTCTCTGTCCATTTCCTCTCTGTCCATTTCCTCTCTCTGTCTATTTCCTGCTCTCTGTCTATTTCCCCTCTCTGTCTATTTCCCCTCTCTGTCCATTCCCTCTCTGTCCATTTTCTCTCTATGTCTATTTCCCCTCTCTGTCTATTTCCCCTCTCTGTCCATTTCCTCTCTGTCAATTTCCCCTCTCTGTCTATTTCCCCTCTCTGTCCATTTCCTCTCTGTCCATTTCCCTTCTCTATTTCCTCTCTCTGTCCATTTCCTATCTCTGTCTATTTCCCCTCTCTATTTCCTCTCTCTGTCCATTTCCTCTCTGTCCATTTCCCCTCTCTGTCTATGTCCCCTCTCTGTCCATTTCCTCTCTGTCTATTTCCTCTCTCTGTCTATTTCCACTCTCTGTCCATTTCCTGTCTCTGTCCATTTCCTGTCTCTGTCTATTTCCACTCTCTGTCTATTTCCTCTCTGTCCATTTCCTCTCGGTCTATTTCCTCTCTCTGTCTATTTCCACTCTCTGTCCATTTCCTCTCTCTGTCTATTTCCCCTCTCTATTTCCATTCTCTGTCCATTTCCTGTCTCTGTCTATTTCCTTTTTCTGTCTGGCTCTCGGATGAAGATTGAAGTGGGAATGGTAGGGGTCGGCCGGAGAGGCCGAGAGAAGGGAAGGCAGAGTTATTCAACCTCAGTAATCGGGGCTGTAATAGAGGAGACAGTGAGTGAATATTTGATTTTTGTGAGAGTCTGGCTCGGGCCTGACAAGGCCAATTTACCGTTCTCAGAGAGGACAGGAGAGGCTGTGATTGACAGCTCTATTCCTCCTCGCAGAGAAATTGTGTCTGTGGTTATCTCTAATGATAAGCTGATGGACATGTGGACGGACGGACAGACGGACTGACTACCTGACAAGACTAAGGCTGAATCTTATCCTGGTGTCATTTAGAGTGGCTATGAGGTGTGGGTCGAGGTGTCACAAAGAGTCCTCCCATACTTACACACTTGGCAGTAAGCCTGGTCACTCCAGGTTAATCTTACATGTGAAGCACCTCGCTGTGTGTGTGCTCAAGTGTCTGTGTGATGTTGTGCGTGTGTGTGCGTGTGTGTGTGATCATCCTTGCCTCACACACACGTCTTCTCCCCTCCGCCCCAGGCCTTAGGTGTCTGTTAGCCCTCTCTCTCTCAGGAGACAGGAGGAGATCTGCCAGGGGTCACGTTACGACCGCCCTTTTATTGAGGCCAATCCGGTTAGTAAATACTAATTTATTCACGAGAGCACATCTGGTCATGTAGCGGAAACACCGAACAATAAAGTAAGAGGCTTTTTTGAAAATTCCAGAAAATGATGTCATAGCTTTAGAAGCTTCTGATAGGCTAATTGGCATCATTTGAGTTAATTGGAGGTGTACCTGTGGATGTATTTCAAGACCTACCTTCAAACTTTGTGCCTCTTTGCTTGACATCATTGGAAAATCAAAAGAAATCAGCCAAGACCTCAGAAAACAAATTGTAGACCTCCACAAGTCTGATTCATCCTTGGGAGCATTTTCCAAACACCTGAAGGTACCACGTTCACCTGTACATACAATAGTACGCCAGTATAAACACCATGGGACCAGGCAGCCGTCATACCGCTCAGGAAGGGACTGGTGCACTTCACAAAATAGATGACATCATGAGGGGAAAGAATTATGTGGATATATTAAAGACATCAGTCAGCAAGTTAAAGCTTGGTCACAAGTGGGTCTTCCAAATGGACAATGACCCCAAGCATACTTCCAAAGTTGTGGCAAAATGGCTTAAGGGCAACAAAGTTAAGGTATTGACGTGGCCATCACAAAGCCCTGACCTCAATCCTATAGACAATTTGTGGGCAGAACTGAAAAAGCGTGTGCGAGCAAGGAGGCCTTCAAACCTGACTCAGTTACACCAGTTCTGTCAGGAGGAATGGGTCAAAATTCACCCAACTTATTGTGGGAAGCTTGTGGAAGGCTACCCAAAACGTTTGACCCAAGATAAACAATTTAAAGGCAATGCTAGCAAATACTAATTGAGTGTATGTAAACTTCTGACCCCTTGGGAATGTGATGAAAGAACTAAAAGCTGAAATAAATCATTCTCTCTACTATTATTCTGACATTTCACATTCTTAAAATAAAGTGGTGATCCTAACTGACCTAAGACAGGGAATATTTACTAGGATTAAATGTCAGGAATTGTGAAAAACTGAGTTTAAATGTATTTGGCTGAGGTGTATGTAAAATTCTGCCTTCAACTGAAGACATGTATTCATACACGCAGATTCTCACACTGATTTATTGGCCGTCACACACACACACACACACACACACACACACACACACACACACACTCACTCACTCAGCAAACTCTCTCTCACTCTCACAAACACACATGCTCTCAGTGTGAGTGACGGTGCAATATATGAAAGAGACTGGTGGTATCGTACAGGGGATAATAAACGTCTCTCCGTCAGCCAATCACCTCTTTTTACACGGGAGTCACCCAGAAGTAGAGGTTGCATTAAGCTGTTAGAAATAAAAAGACCCCCCTTACAAAAAAATATCGCAGTTTTGAAACTGCAGTATGTGAAGTCGGCTGTGGTATTATGGACGCAGTGATTGCAGTATAACTACAGTGTACTGCAGTTATACTGCACTGTAACTGCATTTACACTGCGAAATGACTGTATCGGATGCAGTATTTGCAGCATACTGCAGTTTGCACTCTGACTGCCTTGTACTGCATATATACTGCAATCTTTTTTCACATGTTTTATTTCCACGTACAGTACACAGGCTAGGTGCAGGGAAATGTGCTGTTTTACAGGGTCAGCCATAGTACGATGGCGCCCCTAGAGGAAATTAGGATTAAGTGCACATGGACAGATATTTCACTTCGTCTGCTCGGGTCTTCGAACCAGTGACCATTCGGCAATATGAACATGAAAAGCTCTGTAGGGAAAATATGGAGATACTGTAGAAGTAGGGTGAATAGAACATGATAGAGAAGTAGATCTGTTAAAAAAAGTAAGATAATACCGGAATCAGTAAGATTATAATCATTAACAGAATGAATACCTTGAATAAATAAAAAATAAGGCTGAGATTTTTTTCAACTGTGCAATTTTACAACCCAGTTTATTTATGTATTAGATCTTTAAACACTAAGACTGGGAGACCATATGTTTTACTGACTGTACTAGGATTGGGCTAAAATGGGGTTTTTTTCCCCATAAAGGGAAACGGCTGTGGTGGGCTGGTGATTAAGGAGGTATATATGTGGAATTAAAGAGGGATATATACATGATGAGGGATATATACATTCATTTATTTAATGAGGTATTCTCCTCTTGTTTGGAAGACCAGGTTTAATGTGTTGTGATAGACTTGTAATGGATGGGAAACATGGGAGGAGGGAAAGTGGAAGCTCTTGCTCTTTTTTCTTTTTTTCTATTTCTCGTTCTCTCTCCATCTCTCCTACAGTTTATCTCTCTTTCCCCCTCTCTCTCTCTCTCTCTCTTTCCCCCTCTCTCTCTTTCTCTCTTTCCCCCTCTCTCTCTCTATCTTTCCCCTCTCTCTTTCCCCCTTTCTCTCTCTCTCTCTCTCTTTCCATCTCTCTCCTCTCTCTCTCTCTTTCTCACTCTCTCCTCTCTCACTCTCTCTTTCCCTCTTTCTCTCCTCCCCCCCCCCCCATCTCTTCTCTATTTTCCTCCTGGTGTTTAACCTCCCATGATAACAGCAATAGTTGGGAGGCAGGCCCAGAAGCAAGAGCTGTCAATCAATGATGACTCAGGGGGACTTACTGTGATGTAATAGTTACACTACCCACTGATTAGCATTGTGATGTAATGGTTACACTACCCACTGATTAGCATTGTGATGTAATGGTTACACTACCCACTGATTAGCATTGTGATGTAATGGTTACACTACCCACTGATTAGCATTGTGATGTAATGGTTACACTACCCACTGATTAGCATTGTGATGTAATGGTTACGCTACCCACTGATTAGCATTGTGATGTAATGGTTACACTACCCACTGATTAGCATTGTGATGTAATGGTTACACTACCCACTGATTAGCATTGTGATGTAATGGTTACACTACCCACTGATTAGCATTGTGATGTAATGGTTACACTACCCACTGATTAGCATTGTGATGTAATGGTTACGCTACCCACTGATTAGCATTGTGATGTAATGGTTACACTACCCACTGATTAGCATTGTGATGTAATGGTTACACTGCCCACTGATTAGCATTGTGATGTAATGGTTACACTGCCCACTGATTAGCATTGTGGTGTAATGGTTACACTGCCCACTGATTAGCATTGTGGTGTAATGGTTGCACTACCTGCTGATTAGCATTGTGATGTAATGGTTACACTACCCACTGATTAGCATTGTGATGTAATGGTTACACTGCCCACTGATTAGCATTGTGATGTAATGGTTACACTACCCACTGATTAGCATTGTGATGTAATGGTTACACTACCCACTGATTAGCATTGTGGTGTAATGGTTACAATACCCACTGATTAGCATTGTGGTGTAATGGTTACAATACCCACTGATTAGCATTGTGATGTAATGGTTACACTGCCCACTGATTAGCATTGTGGTGTAATGGTTGCACTACCTGCTGATTAGCATTGTGATGTAATGGTTACACTGCCCACTGATTAGCATTGTGATGTAATGGTTGCACTACCTGCTGATTAGCACGTTTTGTTGTGAGAGAGAAAGAGAGAGTGTGTGTGAATGCGTACATGTGTGTGTGCGTCAAAGATTTTGCTTGGTCATGTTTTACCAAATATTCATTTTCATCCTCTGTTTCTTTTAGGTCTCCTTGATAAATGTCTCTTTGGTAAATGTCTCCTTGATAAATGTCTCTTTGGTAAATGTATATTTGGTAAATGTCTCTTTGGTAAATGTCTCTTTGGTAAATGTCTCTTTGGTAAATCTCTCTTTGGTAAATGTCTCTTTGGTAAATGTATCTTTGGTAAGTGTCTCCTTGGTAAATGTCTCCTTGGTAAATGTATCTTTGGTAAATGTCTCTGGTAAATGTCTCTTTGGTAAATGTATCTGGTAAATGACTCCTTGGTAAATGTATCTTTGGTAAATGACTCCTTGGTAAATGTCTCTTTGGTAAATGTATCTGGTAAATGACTCCTTGGTAAATGTCTCTTTGGTAAATGTATCTTTGGTAAGTGTCTCCTTGGTAAATGTCTCCTTGGTAAATGTATCTTTGGTAAATGTCTCTGGTAAATGTCTCTTTGGTAAATGTATCTGGTAAATGACTCCTTGGTAAATGTATCTTTGGTAAATGACTCCTTGGTAAATGTCTCTTTGGTAAATGTATCTGGTAAATGACTCCTTGGTAAATGTCTCTTTGGTAAATGTCTCTTTGGTAAATGTCTCTTTGGTAAATGTCTCTGGTAAATGACTCCTTGGTAAATGTCTCTGGTAAATGACTCCTTGGTAAATGTCTGTTTGGTAAAAGGTGTGTTCCCCTCTTTCTTTCTCTCATGGCTCTTTTCCTATTAAACACACTGACTGTGACAGAAGCCTTTGCTGGTCTGTTCTCACTGATCAGACTGTGTGTGTGTTTGTGTGTGTGTGTATGTGTGAGAGAGAGAGAGAGTTTCTCTCTTCTTTTTCTGTTTCTATGAGTGTGTTTTTGTGTGGACGTATGCTTTGAATGTGTATGCGCGGGCATACATGACTGTGTGTGTGTGTGTGTGTGTGTGGTTTGAATGTGTATGTATGTCTTTTTGTGTGAATTTGTGTGGGTGTGATCACCTGCTGTCTGGCTAGTAGCAGTTGGGGAGCGGTAATGGCGGGCCCCGGCGCCCTGCAGTGAGAGCTTAGCTTCTCTACGAGGGCCGTAAAAACAGTGGGACCCCTCATTACTCTGAATGGAACGGTCCAACCCGGCCGGCCTACTTCACAATCATGATGATTGTTGTTATTTAGAACCCCAACCGGGGGAGGGTGGCATGGTGGTGCGCCCCGGGTAAATTTTTCTGACAAGGCTCACAATTATCCGAAAGATCCCGCGGATTCATGACATGCAACCGAGCAGAAGAGAATTGGGAAAGAATGCCCTCATTTCGGGGGGGCGTCCTGTCGTTTTCCCGTTCTTTTTCTACCCCAGCATTCTTTATTTTTCTCTTTCTCTCTGTCTCTCTGTGTCTCAGAGGTCTGTGGACCGGCACAGCGGGGTGCCGATAGGCTGAAATCCTAGGCTTAGGGACCTTTTCTCACCCCACTTTGCCCACTCACTCGTACACACACATACAAATGAAACAGACACACACACACACACAGATGCACACACACACACGGGCACACATATGCGCACAGACACAACACATGCATGCATACATACACAAACACGCACACAGGCATGCATACACACACACCCATACACACACACACTAGGGTCACCCTGGGGAGTCTGAGCAACAGGAGCAGCTGAAACTCAGGAGGTATCAACCAGCATCAGCCCCTCCTGTAGTCCGCCTCCCACTGGCTCCTATAGAAGCCGTGATGTGTGGGGCTGCATGGGGTAGGCTCACTAGGCACACACGACAGTGCTGGAGGAAAGACAGCAGGAGGACAGAAAAAGAAACCCTATCTACTCCATATTAACAGTGTGGTAAACAATCCCAACCAGACAGCAGGGAGACGTGGGGCAAGAACAGATGGTGGTGCTGCTCTGAATATATAGGATGAAAACACTTTAGGTGGTTGTATAGCGCCCTGTGTGTATCTGCTCTTGCCCCTAGTGACTTTATTTCGACCTATAGGTTAGTCCTTATAGCTGCATCCATCCTCTCTCTCTTTCCCTACATGCTGTTAGTCCCCCTCTCCTACCATCCGTCCTCTCTCTCTTTCCCCATACGCTGTTAGTCCCCCTCTCCCACCATCTGTCCTCTCTCTCTTTCCCTACATGCTGTTAGTCCCCCTCTCCCACCATCCGTCCTCTCTCTCTTTCCCTCCATGCTGTTAGTCCCCCTCTCCCACCATCTGTCCTCTCTCTCTTTCCCTCCATGCTGTTAGTCCCCCTCTCCCACCATCCGTCCTCTCTCTCTTTCCCTCCATGCTGTTAGTCCCCCTTTCCCACCATCTGTCCTCTCTCTCTTTCCCTCCATGCTGTTAGTCCCCCTTTCCCACCATCTGTCCTCTCTCTCTTTCCCTACATGCTGTTAGTCCCCTCTCCCACCATCCGTCCTCTCTCTCTTTCCCTCCATGCTGTTAGTCCCCCTCTCCCACCATCTGTCCTCTCTCTCTTTCCCTACATGCTGTTAGTCCCCCTCTCCCACCATCCGTCCTCTCTCTCTTTCCCTCCATGCTGTTAGTCCCCCTCTCCCACCATCTGTCCTCTCTCTCTTTCCCTACATGCTTTTAGTCCCCCTCTCCCACCATCTGTCCTCTCTCTCTTTCCCTACATGCTGTTAGTCCCCCTCTCCCACCATCTGTCCTCTCTCTCTTTCCCCACATGCTGTTAGTCCCCCTCTCCCACCATCCGTCCTCTCTCTCTTTCTCTACATGCTGTTAGTCCCCCTCTCCTACCGTCCGTCCTCTCTCTCTTTCCCTCCATGCTGTTAGTCCCCCTCTCCCACCACATGTCCTCTCTCTCTTTCCCTACATGCTTTTAGTCCCCCTCTCCCACCATCTGTCCTCTCTCTCTTTCCCTACATGCTGTTAGTCCCCCTCTCCCACCATCCGTCCTCTCTCTCTTTCCCTACATGCTGTTAGTCCCCCTCTCCCACCATCCATCCTCTCTCTCTTTCCCTACATGCTGTTAGTCCCCCTCTCCCACCATCTGTCCTCTCTCTCTTTCCCCACATGCTGTTAGTCCCCCTCTCCTACCTCTTTCCTTTTTCCCCTCTGTCTGTCCCCCTGTCCCCTGATCCATTCTTTTAATGACTCTCCAAGCGAAGTGTGTCTCTGCTAACCAGCAGCAGTGTGTGTGTAAGGGATGACATCATTAAATGGCCCAGTGGTTTGATATGCTGCTGTTCCGTTACTGTGAAGGAAAATACAGAAGATGATCAATTTCTACCCAGAGAGGCCGGAGAGAGCCAGACACACACACACACACACACACACACACACACACACACAGACACACACACATGAACACACACACACAGGGCCTCTCTAAGGATGAGAAGATATTGACTGCTTGCTGTCGCCCTGCCTGCATATATGTATCAGCCTTATTATTGGTGTTATTTATATACCAAGGGGAAAGGGACAGAGGGAGAGCTCCCTGTTCAAACAAACGCCCCTGCAGTAATTCTTTCATTCCATATAGATGCGGTAAAGAGGTCAATGGAACGCAGACCGTGGGGGATAGAAGGACGCCGGACTGGCGCACATTCAACTAATCTGATCTAACCAAGTGGATATTGGTCAAATCTGCCATGATTGAATACATTGTAAAGGGCACACAATGTGGCGACTAAAGTCTGATTTGGATATATTTGGCTAATTTCACGGCATAATATTTAGAAGTAGTCTCTTTTCAGGTTTAGAAGAAGTGACTGCTAAATGCTAACGCCTGTCGTTTTTTAAAACTGTAATGCAGTTGACTGGTAACGATGACATGAGCATGTGTTGGGGTTGACATCCATACAAGAATTATACTGCACATAAAAACAATATCCTAAATGTAGGCTAATTTTGCTGGGGGGGGGGGGAATTCAGGATCTTTCCCCCCAAAGCACCTTTCCCCACGCGTTTCCATGGCAATTCCATTGTTTTGGTCGAGTTCCATGGACGTCTTTACCGCATCTGGCTGGGAGAGACTGCGTGGCTGGTGTTCACTCAACGAGAGCTGCCGCAGACTGTAAAGAGGAGAGGACGTGTGGTGTGTGTGTGTGTGTGCGTGCGTTCACGTGCGTGCATCTGCATGTGTGTGAAGATGCTATAGGCACCAGAGTAATGGAGAAGAGTGAGTTGCTGTTGTCCTAGCTAAAACACTGAGCATGTACAGGCCTGAATAGGATCAATGAGGAAAGCTAAGGCAGCTATGTTCTTAGCTGTAGGTTATAGGAGTGCAATCCAAACGAAATGTTATTCACTGAAGTAAACCAAATAGTGAAACATTCAGAGAGATATTCAGTTTAGATTCCCGGGTTAATTGTGTTTTTCTCCCAGATATGAATGATGTATTACGAATGTGTGAAGCAGATTGCTCCATATTCAATATGACTAAAGGTAACCCTGAACCACACTTCCCAATAAATGGTCATTATTAGCCTTAGTCATATTCAAGGCCTCCCGTCAACACAAATAGTTATTTTCTTATTTTCACATTTCTACATTCTGCCTAAGAGTGGTTAGGAAACACGGACTCTGTCTACCTCCGCATTCCATCTATCACCTTCCCTCACTTCCATCATCACTCCGGAGTCCTCCTTATTGTCTCTCCATGTCTTCTTCTCCGTTAGCAAAGCTGTTAGCACCTGAGTCGTGCTCATTTGCCACATCCTCCTCTTTTTAATGAACTCTGTCTACAATTCCTGTTTAAATAAAGCTGTGCTAATTTGAATCTAATTATGCGGCGAGTGGGATATTGATGTTTGTGTCATAGAGACAGCTAGGTACACTCATGAAACCTTAACAACTTCACTCAGGCCTTAGTTGTGTCCCTAATGGCACCCAGTTCCCTGTATAGGAGTAAGTCCCATAGGGATCTGGTCAAAAGTAGTGCACTATGTAGTCATTGACTCAGACTCACTTTTCCAAAATCACTGAGTCATCTGCACTGATCAGAACGACACAACCCGTTTTCCCTTTCAGTGCTGGACAGAGGAAGTCAGTTGAATGTCTGACGTCAAATGTGGACCCGAGCTTTTTCAGTTTCAGCGAACTAATGTTTTTTTCTTCTTCTCTTCTCCTTCCCTCTCTCCCTCGCTCTCCGGTGACCTCCTGGCCTCCTGTGGTGCATTCTGGGTAACAGGTAAGTCCCAGGATGCAGTTTGCTTCACTTTGTATGCCTTTTTCAGGATGTAGTTTTTCTTAAACGCTGCCATTTAAGAGCAAATCAGTAGAGATACAGAGGTGGATGTAACTCTCCACTGAGCCCTGCGACTTTGGCACTCTGACTCAAACTCACCTTTCCAATCATTGAGTCATTCCCATTCACAACAATGGTTCTTGTTACCTCAGCATACACAGAAAAGAAAGTGGAAGACCCCGGTCTCTGCTCCCAACTCCAAAGTCCATAAAGGAAAGATTATTATGTGTCTTTAATATTGTACCATATTAAGAATCGCTCTGTATATTACATCTCTGACTATGTCCTCCGGGGACCTGGGTAAAATCAATATCCCATGGTCCAGTATTGGGGCTGATATTCATATGGCAGCCATGATGTTATAATATGATTATATTTATGACCTGGCTTCCTTCCTATCATTAATCAGCGTCTTTAGGAAATTAAAGGGAGTGGTTTCAAATAGTTGTGTGTTTGTGTGTGGCTTCATGTTCTCCACGAGTATCTGCTTGCACCGCTGTCTGTTTGTGATCAGGCAGTGCCCTGGCCACCCCTGCTGAGCCGTTGCCAGCTGCTGTTTGGCTGTTGTGTTTCTAAGCCATCTGTAAGCCTCCTGAATAACAGTAAATGAATCTGAAACACCACTAAAAGAGCACCCCAATACAAACACTACTTCCACTGCTGTGTCACCTCAAATGGCACCCTATTTCCTATATAGTGCACTACTTTTGAGCCCTTATGGGTAGCGCACTATATAGGGAACAGGGTACCTTGTGGGACTCAACTTCTCTCTCTCTTTCACCTTTGGCTGGAATTAAGTCTCAACTGTTCAGTTAGCTATCTGCTAATCAAATGTAACCTCTCTCAGCTTACGGCCAAGGATGTGTGTTTTAGAGGTCGACCGATTATGATTTTTCAATGCCGATACCGGTTATTGGAGGACCAAAAAAAGCCGATACCGATAAGTCGGACAATTTTTTTATTTATTTATTTGTAATACTGACAATTACAGCAATACTGAATGAACACTTATTTTAACTTAATATAATACATCAATAAAAATCTATTTAGCCTCAAATAAATAATGAAACATGTTCAATTTGGTTTAAATAATGCAATAACAAAGTATTGAAGAAGAAAGTAAAAGTGCAATATGTGCCATGTAAAAAAGCTAACGTTTAAGTTCCTTGCTCAGAACATGAGAACATATGAAAGTTGGTGGTTCCTTTTAACATGAGACTTTAATATTCCAAGGTAAGAGGTTTTAGGTTGTAGTTATTATATAGGACTATTTCTCTCTATACCATTTGTATTTCATATACCTTTGACTATTGGATGTTCTTATAGGCACTTTAGTATTGCCAGTGTAACAGTATAGCTTCCGTCCCTCTCCTCGCCCCTACCTGGGCTCGAACCAGGAACACATGGACAACAGCCACCCTCGAAGCAGCGTTACCCATGCAGAGCAAGGGGAACAACTACTCCAAGTCTCAAAACGAGTGATGTTTGAAACGCTATTAGAGCGCATCCAGCTAACTAGCTAGTCATTTCACATCGGTGACACCAGCCTAATCTCAGGAGTTGATAGGCTTGAAGTCATAAACAGCTCAATGCTTGAAGCACAGTGAAGAGCTGCTGGCAAAACGCAGTAAAGTGCTGTTTGAATGAATGCTTACGAGCCTGCTGCTGCCTACCATCGCACAGTCAGACTGCTCTATCAAATATCAAATCATAGACTTAATTATAACATAATAACACACAGAAATATGAGCCTTTGGTCATTAATATGGTCGAATCCGGAAACTATCATTTCGAAAACAAAACGTTTATTATTTCAGTGAAATACAGAACCGTTCGGTGTTTTATCTAACGGGTGGCAATCCCTAAGTCTAAATATTCCTCTTACATTGCACAACCTTCAATGTTATGTCATAATTACGTAAAATTCTGGCGAATTAGTTCGCAATGAGCCAGGCGGCCCAAACTGTTGCATATACACTGACTCAGCGTGCAATGAACTCAAGAGAAATGAATGAACTCAATTTCACCTGATTAATATTGCCTGCTAACCTGGATTTCATTTGGCTAAATATGCAGGTTTAAAAATACATACTTCTGTGTATTATGATTTATTGATTGTTTTTATAAGATAAGTTTAATGCTAGCTAGCAACTTACCTTGGCTTCTTCCTGCATTCGCGTAACAGGCAGTCTCCTCGTGGAGTGCAATGAGAGGCAGGTGGTTAGCGTGTTGGACTAGTTAACTGTAAGGTTGCAAGATTGAATCCCGGAGCTGACAAGGTAAAAATCTGTCGTTCTGCCCCTGAACAAGGCAGTTAACCCACCATTCCTAGGCCGTCATTGAAAATAACTGACTTGCCTAGTTAAATAAAGGTGTAACAATATATATATACATCGGCCAAATTGGTGTCCAAAAATACTGATTTCCGATTGTTATGAAAACTTGAAAATGGCCCTAATTAATCGGCCATTCCGATTAATCGGTCGACCTCTAGTGTGTTTGTGTGCGCGTGTATGTGTGCGCTAATTTGTCATGTGTGTGTCCATTCATCTGTGTGTGTGAGTGTATGTGTGTGTGTCAGCTCCAGCCAGCGTGATCTAACCGTGTGGGCTGTGTCCAATAAGAGGTCACTATGGGGTTAGATTAATCAGATGGCCTTGCACTGGCCCCAGACTCCTGGCTCCACGCCTACAGGACTACAGCCAGGTGTTGGCTGGCCCCTGGAGGTCACTAACACACACAAACAACAAATGTTCACACGTACACGCACACACACACTACTGAATTTCATCCAATATCATCACTGATTCAGTCTTTTTCAATAATTTCAGTGCAGTTCCCATCATCCTGTTGAACATCACCAAGGGCCAGTGTTGTGTTAGTCTTAGTCACTGGTAGGGTGTCAGTGGGAGAGCGTTTACCCAGGAGTGTGGTGTGAAGGCATCAGCATGCTTCAGTTTGGCTGGTGGCTCGGCGAAGTCGGCTTAGCTGGAAAAATAAGAAAAAAGCGGCAATAATACTGTTTGTCCATTTAGTGACACCGTAACCAGTACAGACTTCCTCAGAATAGTCAGAATTCATCTAAGAAAACTCAAGAAATGCGTCATGCATTTTTTGGGTTTTGCCGAGGAGATCTTAGTCGCGCAATTTTACAACTAGGATGTTTGGTACCAGTATTTCTCAATGAAAAAATGTGCATGAAAATGAGTCGTCTCTCGTTGAATGCCAACAAAGACTGAAGAATCCCTACCAATCACCGCCGAAGGGGCGTAGACTTTGGCTCTGAACTTTAGCTGGCCTTCACAAAAAATGTTGTATGCCCTAACAGCCAACAAAACCCTAGACGAACACCAAAACCAACGAAGACGTCACAAAATGTCATCATAATATATGCACAAACTCTTCCAAACTGTTTCGGCGGGGAAGCATGCGGGCGCCTTTATTTGTAGTCACTGGTATAGTGTCTGTGGGAGAGAGTTTACCCAGCAGTGTGTTAGTTATAGTCACTGGTATAGTGTCTGTGGGAGAGAGTTTACCCAGCAGTGTGTTAGTTATAGTCACTGGTATAGTGTCTGTGGGAGAGTTTACCCAGCAGTGTGTTAGTTATAGTCACTGGTATAGTGTCTGTGGGAGAGAGTTTACCCTGCAGTGTGTTAGTTATAGTCACTGGTATAGTGTCTGTGGGGGAGAGTTAGTTATAGTCACTGGTATAGTGTCTGTGGGAGAGTTTACCCAGCAGTGTGTTAGTTATAGTCACTGGTATAGTGTCTGTGGGAGAGTTTACCCAGCAGTGTGTTAGTTATAGTCACTGGTATAGTGTCTGTGGGAGAGAGTTTACCCAGCAGTGTGTTAGTTATAGTCACTGGTATAGTGTCTGTGGGAGAGAGTTTACCCAGCAGTGTGTTAGTTATAGTCACTGGTATAGTGTCTGTGGGAGAGAGTTTACCCAGCAGTGTGTTAGTTATAGTCACTGGTATAGTGTCTGTGGGAGAGAGTTTACCCAGCAGTGTGTTAGTTATAGTCACTGGTATAGTGTCTGTGGGAGAGAGTTTACCCTGCAGTGTGTTAGTTATAGTCACTGGTATAGTGTCTGTGGGAGAGAGTTTACCCAGCAGTGTGTTAGTTATAGTCACTGGTATAGTGTCTGTGGGAGAGAGTTTACCCTGCAGTGTGTTAGTTATAGTCACTGGTGTAGTGTCTGTGGGGGAGAGTTTATCCTGCAGTGTGTTAGTTATAGTCACTGGTATAGTGTCTGTGGGGGAGAGTTAGTTATAGTCACTGGTATAGTGTCTGTGGGGGAGAGTTAGTTATAGTCACTGGTATAGTGTCTGTGGGGGAGAGTTTACCCAGCAGTGTGTTAGTTATAGTCACTGGTATAGTGTCTGTGGGGGAGAGTTAGTTATAGTCACTGGTATAGTGTCTGTGGGGGAGAGTTTACCCAGCAGTGTGTTAGTTATAGTCACTGGTATAGTGTCTGTGGGGGAGAGTTTACCCAGCAGTGTGTTAGTTATAGTCACTGGTATAGTGTCTGTGGGGGAGAGTTTACCCAGCAGTGTTGATGATGTGGTGATTCTGCTCTTCAAAGCCCAGGTGGGGTGCTGTGTCCATACTGACCTGCTGTTAGCAGCTGGGTCTCTGTAAACACCAGCCACAGTTATCCTCTAGGGAGGGAGGGACGAGAGAGTAGTAACACTCACACACCTTATCAACTGTCAATCACTCCCCAAGCCACTGAGGTGACAGAGGTGACACAAACTACATCACAGTCACCATGGTTTTGTGATTTCCCAGTGGTCTCCTCCTCTTTTCTCCTTCTTCTCCTCACCAATTCCCCTCCGTTCCTCAGTATTTTCTCAGGGATCCAACCAGTGCAAACTAACAGCTGGCTGAGATGCTGAATTAAAAATGGCTAAATAAGTATTACATGTTAAGTGCAGTTTTGACTGGGGAGGAGAAGGGTGGCATATTGTTGGAGTGAGACAGGATATGCCTTTCTCAGAAGATCCTGGCTTTTTTAGACAGGACACCCATGCGTAAGGATATTATAATGCCTAGAGGATCAAGATTTGGTAGATATAAGGTCTAGTATACCACTGTTTTACATGGGGGATCCAGACTCTGGGATACTTACTGTATATATATATATGTGTGTGTGTGTATACAGTGGGGCAAAAAAGTATTTAGTCAGCCACCAATTGTGCAAGTTCTCCCACTTAAAAAGATGAGAGAGGCCTGTAATTTTCATCATAGGTACACTTCAACTATGACAGACAAAATGAGAAAAAAATCCAGAAAAATCACATTGTAGGATGTTTAATTAATTTTTTTGACAATTATGGTGGGAAATAAGTAATTTCTACAACTTGATTGGATGATAGTATTCAGTAGCGTAATGTCACCTGCACTTGAGGGGATGATTGTGTTTAGTAGTGTAATATAACCTGCACTTGAGGGGATGATTGTGTTTAGTAGTGTAATATAACCTGCACTTGAGGGGATGATTGTATTCAGTAGTGTAATGTAACCTGCACTTGAGGGGATGATTGTGTTTAGTAGTGTAATATAACCTGCACTTGAGGGGATGATTGTGTTTAGTAGTGTAATATAACCTGCACTTGAGGGGATGATTGTGTTTAGTAGTGTAATTTAACCTGCACTTGAGGGGATGATTGTATTCAGTAGTGTAATATAACCTGCCCTTGAGGGGATGATTGTGTTTAGTAGTGTAATATAACCTGCACTTGAGGGAATGATTGTGTTTAGTAGTGTAATATAACCTGCACTTGAGGGGATGATTGTATTCAGTAGTGTAATGTAACCTGCACTTGAGGGGATGATTGTATTCAGTAGTGTAATGTAACCTGCACTTGAGGGGATGATTGTGTTTAGTAGTGTAATATAACCTGCACTTGAGGGGATGATTGTGTTTAGTAGTGTAATATAACCTGCACTTGAGGGGATGATTGTGTTTAGTAGTGCAATATAACCTGCACTTGAGGGGATGATTGTATTCAGTAGTGTAATATAACCTGCACTTGAGGGGATGATTGTGTTTAGTAGTGTAATATAACCTGCACTTGAGGGGATGATTGTGTTTAGTAGTGTAATGTAACCTGCACTTGAGGGGATGATTGTATTCAGTAGTGTAATGTAACCTGCACTTGAGGGGATGATTGTGTTTAGTAGTGTAATATAACCTGCACTTGAGGGGATGATTGTGTTTAGTAGTGTAATGTAACCTGCACTTGAGGGGATGATTGTGTTTAGTAGTGTAATGTAACCTGCACTTGAGGGGATGATTGTGTTTAGTAGTGTAATATAACCTGCACTTGAGGGGATGATTGTATTCAGTAGTGTAGGCATGTGTGTCTTTATTGTGTTACTGTCCAATGGAATGAGAGTGTCTCACACACACACACACACAAGAGCCGTGTGCCTGAAAATAACATGGCTATATACAGTAGGGAGTAGAAAATAACATGGCTATATACAGTAGGGAGTAGAAAATAACATGACTATATACAGGGAGTAGAAAATAACATGGCTATATACAGGGAGTAGAAAATAACATGACTATATACAGGGAGTAGAAAATAACATGGCTATATACAGGGAGTAGAAAATAACATGGCTATATATATAGGGAGTAGAAAATAACATGGCTATATACAGGGAGTAGAAAATAACATGGCTATATACAGGGAGTAGAAAATAACATGGCTATATACAGGGAGTAGAAAATAGCATGGCTATATACAGGGAGTAGAAAATAACATGGCTATATACAGGGAGTAGAAAATAGCATGGCTATATACAGGGAGTAGAAAATAACATGGCTATATACAGGGAGTAGAAAATAACATGGATATATACAGGGAGTAGATAATAACATGGCTGTATACAGGGAGTAGAAAATAACATGGCTATATACAGGGAGTAGATAATAACATGGCTATATACAGGGAGTCTAAAATAACATGGCTATATATAGGGAGTAGAAAATAACATGGCTATATACAGGGAGTCTAAAATAACATGGCTATATATACAGGGAGTAGAAAATAACATGGCTATATATAGGGAGTCTAAAATAACATGGCTATATATAGGGAGTAGTAAATAACATGGCTATATATACAGGGAGTAGAAAATAACATGGCTATATATAGGGAGTAGAAAATAACATGGCTATATACAGGGAGTCTAAAATAACATGGCTATATATATAGGGAGTAGAAAATAACATGGCTGTATATATAGGGAGTAGAAAATAACATGGCTGTATACAGGGTGTAGAAAATAACATGGCTATATACAGGGAGTAGAAAATAACATGGCTATATACAGGGAGTAGAAAATAACATGGCTATATACAGGGAGTAGAAAATAACATGACTATATACAGGGAGTAGAAAATAACATGACTATATACAGTAGGGAGTAGAAAATAGCATGGCTATATATAGGGAGTAGAAAATAGCATGGCTATATACAGGGAGTAGAAAATAACATGGCTATATATAGGGTGTAGAAAATAACATGGCTATATATAGAGGAGTAGAAAATAACATGGCTATATACAGGGAGTAGAAAATAACATGGCTATATACAGGGAGTAGAAAATAACATGGCTATATACAGGGAGTAGAAATTAACATGGCTATATACAGGGAGTAGAAAATAGTAGAAAATAACATGGCTATATACAGGGAGTAGAAAATAACATGGCTATATACAGGGAGTAGAAAATAACATGACTATATACAGGGAGTAGAAAATAACATGACTATATACAGTAGGGAGTAGAAAATAACATGGCTATATACAGGGAGTAGAAAATAGCATGACTATATACAGGGAGTAGAAAATAACATGACTATATACAGTAGGGAGTAGAAAATAACATGGCTGTATACAGGGAGTAGAAAATAACATGGCTATATACAGGGAGTAGATAATAGCATGGCTGTATACAGGGAGTAGAAAATAACATGACTATATACAGGGAGTAGAAAAGAGCATGGCTGTATACAGGGAGTCTAAAATAACATGGCTATATATACAGGGAGTAGAAAATAACATGGCTATATATAGGGAGTCTAAAATAACATGGCTATATATAGGGAGTAGTAAATAACATGGCTATATATACAGGGAGTAGAAAATAACATGGCTATATATAGGGAGTAGAAAATAACATGGCTATATACAGGGAGTCTAAAATAACATGGCTATATATATAGGGAGTAGAAAATAACATGGCTGTATACAGGGTGTAGAAAATAACATGGCTATATACAGGGAGTAGAAAATAACATGGCTGTATACAGGGTGTAGAAAATAACATGGCTATATACAGGGAGTAGAAAATAACATGGCTATATACAGGGAGTAGAAAATAACATGGCTATATACAGGGAGTAGAAAATAACATGACTATATACAGGGAGTAGAAAATAACATGACTATATACAGTAGGGAGTAGAAAATAGCATGGCTATATATAGGGTGTAGAAAATAACATGGCTATATACAGGGAGTAGAAAATAACATGGCTATATACAGGGAGTAGAAAATAACATGGCTATATACAGGGAGTAGAAAATAACATGGCTGTATACAGGGTGTAGAAAATAACATGGCTATATACAGGGAGTAGAAAATAACATGGCTATATACAGGGAGTAGAAAATAACATGGCTATATACAGGGAGTAGAAAATAACATGACTATATACAGGGAGTAGAAAATAACATGACTATATACAGTAGGGAGTAGAAAATAGCATGGCTATATATAGGGAGTAGAAAATAGCATGGCTATATACAGGGAGTAGAAAATAACATGGCTATATATAGGGTGTAGAAAATAACATGGCTATATATAGAGGAGTAGAAAATAACATGGCTATATACAGGGAGTAGAAAATAACATGGCTATATACAGGGAGTAGAAAATAACATGGCTATATACAGGGAGTAGAAAATAACATGGCTATATACAGGGAGTAGAAAATAACATGGCTATATACAGGGAGTAGAAAATAACATGACTATATACAGGGAGTAGAAAATAACATGACTATATACAGTAGGGAGTAGAAAATAACATGGCTATATATAGGGAGGGAAATAACATGGCTAGAAAATAACATGACTATATACAGGGAGTAGAAAATAACATGACTATATACAGTAGGGAGTAGAAAATAACATGGCTGTATACAGGGAGTAGAAAATAACATGGCTATATATAGGGAGTAGAAAATAACATGGATATATACAGGGAGTAGAAAATAACATGGCTGTATACAGGGAGTAGAAAATAACATGACTATATACAGGGAGTAGAAAATAACATGACTATATACAGTAGGGAGTAGAAAATAACATGGCTATATACAGGGAGTAGAAAATAACATGGCTATATATAGGGAGTAGAAAATAACATGGCTATATACAGGGAGTAGAAAATAACATGGCTGTATACAGGGAGTAGAAAATAACATGGCTATATATAGGGAGTAGAAAATAACATGGCTATATACAGGGAGTAGAAAATAACATGGCTATATATAGGGTGTAGAAAATAACATGGCTATATACAGGGAGTAGAAAATAACATGGCTATATATAGGGAGTAGAAAATAACATGGCTATATATAGGGAGTAGAAAATAACATGGCTATATACAGGGAGTAGAAAATAACATGGCTATATACAGGGAGTAGAAAATAACATGGCTATATACAGGGAGTAGAAAATAACATGGCTATATACAGGGAGTAGAAAATAACATGGCTATATACAGGGAGTCTAAAATAACATGGCTATATATAGGGAGTAGAAAATAACATGGCTATATATAGGGAGTAGAAAATAACATGGCTATATATATAGGGAGTAGAAAATAACATGGCTATATATAGGGAGTCTAAAATAACATGGCTATATATATACAGGGAGTATAGGGAGTAGAAAATAACATGGCTATATACAGGGAGTAGATAATAACATGGCTATATACAGGGAGTCTAAAATAACATGGCTATATACAGGGAGTAGAAAATAACATGGCTATATATATAGGGAGTAGAAAATAACATGGCTATATATATAGGGAGTAGAAAATAACATGGCTGTATACAGGGTGTAGAAAATAACATGGCTATATACAGGGAGTAGAAAATAACATGGCTATATACAGGGAGTAGAAAATAACATGGCTATATACAGGGAGTAGAAAATAACATGACTATATACAGGGAGTAGAAAATAACATGACTATATACAGTAGGGAGTAGAAAATAGCATGGCTATATATAGGGAGTAGAAAATAGCATGGCTATATACAGGGAGTAGAAAATAACATGGCTATATATAGGGTGTAGAAAATAACATGGCTATATATAGAGGAGTAGAAAATAACATGGCTATATACAGGGAGTAGAAAATAACATGGCTATATACAGGGAGTAGAAAATAACATGGCTATATACAGGGAGTAGAAATTAACATGGCTATATACAGGGAGTAGAAAATAACATGGCTATATACAGGGAGTAGAAAATAACATGACTATATACAGGGAGTAGAAAATAGCATGACTATATACAGGGAGTAGAAAATAACATGACTATATACAGTAGGGAGTAGAAAATAACATGGCTGTATACAGGGAGTAGAAAATAACATGGCTATATACAGGGAGTAGATAATAGCATGGCTGTATACAGGAGTAGAAAATAACATGACTATATACAGGAGTAGAAAATAGCATGGCTGTATACAGGGAGTCTAAAATAACATGGCTATATATAGAAAATAACAGGGATTAGAAAATAACATGGCTATATATAGGAGTCTAAAATAACATGGCTATATATAGGAGTAGAAAATAACATGGCTATATATACAGGGAGTAGAAAATAACATGGCTATATATAGGAGTAGAAAATAACATGGCTATATACAGGAGTCTAAAATAACATGGCTATATATATAGGTAGTAGAAAATAACATGGCTGTATACAGGGTGTAAATAACATGAAAATAAAATAACATGGCTATATACAGGGAGTAGAAAATAACATGGCTATATACAGGGTGTAGAAAATAACATGGCTATATACAGGAGTAGAAAATAACATGGCTATATACAGGAGTAGAAAATAACATGGCTATATACAGGAGTAGAAAATAACATGACTATATACAGGAGTAGAAAATAACATGACTATATACAGTAGGGAGTAGAAAATAGCATGGCTATATATAGGGTGTAGAAAATAACATGGCTATATACAGGGAGTAGAAAATAACATGGCTATATACAGGGAGTAGAAAATAACATGGCTATATACAGGGAGTAGAAAATAACATGGCTATATACAGGGTGTAGAAAATAACATGGCTATATACAGGGAGAGAAAATAACATGGCTATATACAGAGTAAAAATAACATGGCTATATACAGGGAGTAGAAAATAACATGGCTATATACAGGGAGTAGAAAATAACATGACTATATACAGGGAGTAGAAAATAACATGACTATATACAGTAGGGAGTAGAAAATAGCATGGCTATATATAGGGAGTAGAAAATAGCATGGCTATATACAGGGAGTAGAAAATAACATGGCTATATATAGGGTGTAGAAAATAACATGGCTATATATAGAGGAGTAGAAAATAACATGGCTATATACAGGGAGTAGAAAATAACATGGCTATATACAGGGAGTAGAAAATAACATGGCTATATACAGGGAGTAGAAATTAACATGGCTATATACAGGAGTAGAAATAACATGGCTATATACAGGGAGTAGAAAATAACATGGCTATATATACAGTAGGGAGTAGAAAATAACATGACTATATACAGGGAGTAGAAAATAACATGACTATATACAGTAGGGAGTAGAAAATAACATGGCTATATACAGGGAGTAGAAAATAGCATGACTATATACAGGGAGTAGAAAATAACATGACTATATACAGTAGGGAGTAGAAAATAACATGGCTGTATACAGGGAGTAGAAAATAACATGACTATATACAGGGAGTAGAAAATAACATGGATATATACAGGGAGTAGAAAATAGCATGGCTGTATACAGGGAGTAGAAAATAACATGACTATATACAGGGAGTAGAAAATAACATGACTATATACAGTAGGGAGTAGAAAATAACATGGCTATATACAGGGAGTAGAAAATAACATGGCTATATATAGGGAGTAGAAAATAACATGGCTATATACAGGGAGTAGAAAATAACATGACTATATACAGGGAGTAGAAAATAACATGACTATATACAGTAGGGAGTAGAAAATAGCATAGCTATATATAGGGAGTAGAAAATAGCATGGCTATATACAGGGAGTAGAAAATAACATGGCTATATATAGGGTGTAGAAAATAACATGGCTATATATAGAGGAGTAGAAAATAACATGGCTATATACAGGGAGTAGAAAATAACATGGCTATATACAGGGAGTAGAAAATAACATGGCTATATACAGGGAGTAGAAATTAACATGGCTATATACAGGGAGTAGAAAATAACATGGCTATATACAGGGAGTAGAAAATAACATGACTATATACAGGGAGTAGAAAATAACATGACTATATACAGTAGGGAGTAGAAAATAACACGGCTATATACAGGGAGTAGAAAATAGCATGACTATATACAGGGAGTAGAAAATAACATGACTATATACAGTAGGGAGTAGAAAATAACATGGCTGTATACAGGGAGTAGAAAATAACATGACTATATACAGGGAGTAGAAAATAACATGGATATACAGGGAGTAGAAATAACATGGCTATATACAGGGAGTAGAAAATAGCATGGCTGTATACAGGGAGTAGAAAATAACATGACTATATACAGGGAGTAGAAAATAACATGACTATATACAGTAGGGAGTAGAAAATAACATGGCTGTATACAGGGAGTAGAAAATAACATGGCTATATATAGGGAGTAGAAAATAACATGGCTATATACAGGGAGTAGAAAATAACATGGCTGTATACAGGGAGTAGAAAATAACATGGCTATATATAGAAATAACATGATATACAGTAGAAAATAACATGGCTATATACAGGGAGTAGAAAATAACATGGCTATATATAGGGTGTAGAAAATAACATGGCTATATACAGGGAGTAGAAAATAACATGGCTTTATATAGGGAGTAGAAAATAACATGGCTATATATAGGGAGTAGAAAATAACATGGCTATATACAGGGAGTAGAAAATAACATGGCTATATACAGGGAGTAGAAAATAACATGGCTATATACAGGGAGTAGAAAATAACATGGCTATATATAGGGAGTAGAAAATAACATGGCTATATACATATATAGGGAGTAGAAAATAACATGGCTATATACAGGAGGGAGTAGTAAATAACATGGCTATATAGGGAGTAGAAAATAACATGGCTATATACAGGGAGTAGAAAATAACATGGCTATATACAGGGAGTAGTAAATAACATGGCTATATACAGGGAGTAGAAAATAGCATGGCTATATATAGGGAGTAGAAAATAACATGGCTATATACAGGGAGTAGAAAATAACATGGCTATATACAGGGAGTAGAAAATAACATGGCTATATATACAGGGAGTAGAAAATAACATGGCTATATATAGGGAGTAGAAAATAACATGGCTATATACAGGGAGTAGAAAATAACATGGCTATATACAGGGAGTAGAAAATAACATGGCTATATACAGGGAGTAGAAAATAGCATGGCTGTATACAGGGAGTAGAAAATAGCATGGCTATATATAGGGAGTAGTAAATAACATGGCTATATACAGGCAGTACCAGTCCCGAGTCGATGTGCGGGGGTATGAGGTCATTGAGGTAGTTACCCTTTAATGCATTTGCCACCAGGAAGAGGCCGTTGTTTGGTTAGGCAGTGTTGCTGTAGCACTCATGTGATTACTGAGTTTGCTAAACAAATGGCTACTGGATTCATGTAAATAATCCTGATGTAATTCTGACAGGTAGTCATAGGCTACCAAATAATCAAGCCATGTTGGTATAGGCTACATTGTAGTTAACATTTAAATGAGATGGTTTTGGGAAAGTCTTTTCCATCTGTACCAGAAGACGGTGATTATTTGCATCATCGCTAACCGCTACTGTGTGTCCTCTAGACACACACACACACACACACACACACACACACACACACACACACACACACACACACACACACACAGAGAGAAAAGGGCTTTCTTGTGCCATTTCAGAAATTTGCAAGAAAATAGGAATCACTGATGCATTTTGTTCATGTCTTGTGATTCACTGGGCAAATGAATGCCCTTTCTAATCATTTCAATAGATTTAGTTGATTTCCTATTAATTTCAAATAAAACATTTAATGTTGTTGAATTTCATTTCAATGTCTGGTTTCGGTGTTTCCATCTGCGTTTTCTACAACGTGTATTTTGACTACAAACACAGTCGCGCATTCAACAGTGGAATGAATGGCAATCCCATCCCGGACAATATACAGGTGCATGTTTAAGTGTCTGGTGAGGAGAAGGGGAACATGTTGAAGTGTCTGGTGAGGAGAAGGGGAACATGTTGAAGTGTCTGGTGAGGAGAAGGGGAACATGTTGAAGTGTCTGGTGAGGAGAAGGGGAACATGTTGAAGTGTCTGGTGAGGAGAAGGGGAACATGTTGAAGTGTGGCCGTGTTTAGGAAGTCATCACTGGAGTGATTAAAACATGAATTAAATACACACAGCCTCTCTAACTCTACTTGTGTCTCTCCATCTTTGTTTGGTCAGTGAGTATTCCATTTTAAGTGTGTGTGTGTGTGTGTGTGTGTGTGCGTGTGGAGGTCATAATACAGTGTTGTGTTTATCTGAGAACACACACACACTCACAGAAATACAGCCAACAAATACACAATACACTGATGGAAATATTTCTTCATTTACACACTGCAGCGATATTAGATATTCCTGCTGTTAGCTGATTTATAACTTGAAGTCCAACTCCGTTAGAAATACAAAACACTATAATGTCACACCGTAACTTAAAGGGCGATATTCTAGACACACACACACACAATGTTAAAGTGTGATTGATTCTCAGTGGGGAGCCAGCAGACGTTCACCCCTAAGTGTTTGTGGTGGTCAAGATGCTCTCCGTCCATCTCTCCCCATAGCAACAAGTGCAGTGCTTTAAAAACAGTCACACGTAAGAGTGTGAAATACAGCGATTGCCAGAGTAATGAGGTTTTCCAAAAGGCCTTAGTCCGTTCGGGCCACCATAATATTGACTTAATTCATATTAATGCCACATGACAAGGCATAGCCGACTGTCAGTAACGGAACCAGGTTTTTTTTCCAGCTTGTGTGGGTGTCTGCGTGCCTGGCATTCATATGTGTGTTTGTGTGTGTGTCTCTCTCTCTGTGTGTGTGTGTGTGTGTGTCTCTGTGTGTGTGTGTGTGTCTCTGTGTGTGTTTGCCTGCGTATGAGCTTCTATCTCTCTTCTCTCCACAGTCTAGTAGGAAGAATATTGGCCTCTTCTTCCAACACACCCTGAGGGAGACGAACACTCCCAAGCATGGGCGTGTATAAATGGAATGTATAGACAAAATGGGCCCTGGTCCAGCTCTTTATACCCAAAGCAGTGTAGGCCTAACGTTATGATTATGTCTAATTAATTGGGTAATTCATTATGGAATATAAAACATTGATTTGACAGTAAACAGGGCACCACCTATCATTTATGTCGATAGGACTTTCTTAGCAAGTCGGGATAAACCGTACATGTCACAATTATAACCTCAAGGTTCTGTAGAGTTCTTTCAATGTCGGATTCAACATCTCAGAGACAGTGATATTATTTTATAACAGGAAAAAGATGTATTATAAAAACAAGGTGATACTACAGTACAGGATAAATGACTCCGTGACTAGCAATGATGAAGTAGTTAGAATGGGGAAGGGAGGGAAACAGAGAGGAGGGTTTCTCTTAACTCAAGAGTAGGAGAAGCTGTCATTTAGGATGATTCTACATGAGACAAAGCAGAGAATTTAAGAGAGAGATATATCCTGCGTTGCATGCGCTTACGTGGAATTCCATAGTAGCTCAATCTCTGGCTGGATTCCCAAATGTCCTTTTAGTGGGAAAAGGGGAGAAGGTCCTTGTTCAGACAGTTCCGGGGTGGTGTCTTTGTCCGACTGAGATCCAAGTGAGAGCAGAGGACAATCGTTCAAATTCCTACATAGGTGTTTGGCCTCCGCTCATTGAGATCGGGGGGGGGATCAATAATAAAGGGCGCTTTCCAGTTACCAACTACACCGACGTCTGAGAATCAGAAGGATTTCAGTCGTCCGTGGCTATTATTCACGTCACGCTTTTATAGTTCAGTTCGAATGGACAGCGTGGGCGGGGATAGGCTCCTAGGCCTGATTGGCTGAAATGTTCCGTGGTCACTCTTAATTAACTGTTCCGTTGTTGATGGATAAATCCTTTGTAAAAAATAAAACCGGGAAAGGTGGGTAATTGTTCAGGGCATAATGTTCCCAACGTAATGATCACAAAACATCACACGTTCTCCTTGAAATACCGAGAAGTTATTCCCAACAGGGAAAAATACACAATATCATTGAGCATTTCTACAGCATACAATGATCATAGGATACACCAGTACTTCCCCACCTAGAACCTTCTGATGTTAACAAGAATGCCGATCCCATATGAATGGTCTGGACTCTGTCTGTTTAGAGCAGAGCGAACCATTTGGCAGGTCTCTGCTGTTACGGTGCCGTCCTTTCCTGGTTTTTCCAGGGTGGGTCAACATTGAGACCAGTGTCTCATCTACAAGGGAAGCCTGTGAACATACACAATTTAATCTATATCATGTAATATTTGTATTGTATTTTTTTTTATTTAACCTTTATTTAACGAGGCAAGTCAGTTAAGAACAAATTCATATTTACAATGACAGCCTGGGAACAGTGGGTTAACTGCCTTGTTCAGTTAACTGCCTTGTTCAGTTATGGTCTAAACATTATAAGGCACCATCTAAGACAAGTGTGGCTGTTTTTTGTTGGGAAAAGGGGGAGAAGAGCGGCTGGGTCGTGTCACGTCTTTTCATCTCTACCGTTGGCATGCCGACGGGAGAGTAGATATGTATTGCGTACACTCTGCCAACTGACAGGCATTAGGAATTGGCCTGGTCTGTCGTCAACGTCAGTAATCCAAACTGCTCTAAAACCCATGTAGCAATACGCACCAAACTAAACAAGTCTCCTTTTGTTTATTTCACGGTGTTTATTTGTTTACACCTCTCATTTCCCACCGTGGAGTACGGGAGGTTTTAGATTGTTGTTGTGTGTGTAGCCTAGACGTACTAATCAAACCGGATAAGGACTTGATACCTGGTGAAAGCTGCCTTTAGCTAATTTACCTGTGTAAGCTAGTTGATTCTGACAATGTGTCTACTGTGACTACGAACAGATGTAAGTGTGTGTGTGTGTGTGTGTGTGTGTGTGTGTGTGTGGGTGCATACGTGCGTGGCTGGGTTAGCGGCAGTGTTTCCGTGTGCTCTGAGGCGTGTTAATGACAGCAGGCAGAAAATGAACAGACAATGAGCAGACTCATACATTATCTGCCGTACAGGTACAGTTCTGTGTGTTTGTAAGATGTTGATGTGCCTGTAGGATTTAAACACTCGCTCCCCAATCCCCCCCTTCCCCAAAACACGTATAAATATTGTTATATAAATGTTGCCTTCCCGTATTATGCTCATGCTAAAAATGTCTATTCTATTCCACTGAGACATTTACTTTATGTTAGTTTTCTTATCTTGTATTATTTCTTATTGTTGTTGCAAGTTAGCATTTCAGGAACCTGCACGTTAGCATTTCATTGGACAGTGTATACCATGTGTAACCTGTACATACGACTAATACAACTTGAAACTTGAGGATATGTAGTATATGTATGGGTATTCATTAGGTGTGTGTATTAGTACATGTATGGGTATTCATTAGGTGTGTTTATTATGAATCAAAATATTATCCCATTACTGGTATGCAGTTGCATTATTCCCTAGCTGGGGTTTAAAGAATAGAGTCTAGGTAAAGGTGTGCCTGTCTATTTTCTATAGTGCTTTTCCCCCTAGCTAGAATGGCTAAGTGTGTGCATGCCCGAGAGTGGGAGAGAGAGAACGAGGGAGAGATATTGCTGAGAGAATGTGTGTGTGTGTGTCTCTGTTTGTGTGTGTGTGTGTCTCTGTTTGTGTGCGTGTGTGTGTGTGTGTGTGTGTGTGTGTGTGTGTGTGTGTGTGTGTGTGTGTGTGTGTGTGTGTGTGTGTGTGTGTGTGTGTGTGTGTGTGTGCAACAGATGAGTGAATACTCCAAATGGTTAAAGCAGAGACAGCCCTCCTCTCCCCTCCCTTCCCTCGACCTCCTTTCTTCTCCCTCCTCCCCCGGTGGGTGTAAACAGACAGAGGCTCAACCTATAACGCGCCTCCCTCCCTTCTTTCAGCCCCAAGCCCCTCCTCTCTCCTGCCAGCAGCAGCACGGCTCCGAAAGAGTGCCTCAAACTTGGAGAGAGCGAGAGAGAGAAAGAAAGATTCCGTTTAGAAAGGCAGGCAGTGGCAGAGAGGGTGCGAGAGCGAGCGTGGACCAACCACCAACCAGCAGGATGCGCATTTAACCACCCACTGTCCAGCCTAAGGGGAAAAAAAGAAAAAAAGATCCAGCATTTTTTCCCTCTTTTTTTTATTCCTCCCTCTCTCGTTAATGAGTTGAGCTTGAAGCCTGAGCTTGATGCGGTAGAGAGAGTGTGATTGTTCATTAAGAGGAGCCTCTCTGTTCTGTGTGTGCGTTTGAGAGAGTGAGTGGAATAGGAGAAACAGACTACTGCCAGTAGAACCACTGAAACAGACTGTGTGCCCAGAGAGAGAGAGAGAGAGAAACCTCCAGATATATCTACGGCAAGTGTTTTGTGGAGTGGAAGACAAAAGGCGAAAAAAGCTCCAGGCAAGACCCAGCGCAGCACCGTGTCTACCCAGCTACATGCCTCTGTGATCGGGTAACGAGAGCAGCCAGGAGGGCTCTGGCCGGATCCTTTTAACCCTTTTGGGGAAGGAACAACTGGAGGATTTCTTAACCTAAGGTAACAGCTGAAACCAGTGTATTCTCTCTGCTGCTGCTAATTGACCTTCCTCAGTGTGCTGTTTTATGCACCCCTCTCTCTCGCTCTCTCTATGTGTGTGTGCGTGTGTGCGTGCGTGCGTGTGTGTGCGTGTGTGTGTGCGCCTGTGCATCCACACGCCTTGCCAGTGGTCAATGCAATGTGATTATTTGCAGCCCATTATTATTCCCATTGTCTGCTTAAGTGTGTTTAAATCATCTTCAAAGGAAAGGAGTTATGTGTGTGTGTGTGTGTGTGTGTGTGTGTGTGTGTGTGTGTGTGTGTGAGGGGACCCGTATCGCATGTTAATACGCTTCTCTCTCTGTGATTCCGTGACTCCGGCACTTTGAGAGTTGATTGGTGAGAGAGAGAGGGAAGTCAACGCTCCCCCGAAAAAAGCTCCCTCGGAGCTCGGCTGCCCTCACCACTGTCAGATGTTCTGAATTAGAGCGAATAGTTTTTGCGAAGCCGAGCCCAGTCAGTGGTCCTTTTTTTGGTGCTGCTTGTGGTCAGAATTTCCAGCCTCTCCAAATCCACCCAGGCTATAATACCAGGCAGGATGAGGGGGCTGATGCTGTGGAGGGTGATTCTCAAGCCCTTGTTTGGATTGGCTCAACAGCATAATAGATGAATTGTGTGTGTTGAGGATTTAGATTTAAAAGGCTGTGAAAAAGAGGGGTGTTTGTTTATGTAATTTTTATGGAAGCGTATATTTTCATGGTTATTTGATGTCCTGTCTTATAAGATGTGGAAACAGACAATAGCCTACAGTGCCGTTTGTAACACACGTAATAATTCCCACTCTCGTCCTGTTACGGGGAGAATAGGCCCTTACACTGCAGGATAATTGGAACCATATTTTTTTGCGGGGGGGTGTTTCGGAATTTGTCACTCTGTTACCTTTTCAATTAGCCTGTTGTACATCCCCCGACCTGCCGCTGAGTGATGGAATGATGCAACGATAACGGACTGAACTGAACAACATAACAAGTGAATAACTGTCAGGCCGGGAATAAAAGAGTGAGATGTCACAATGCACCAGCTTTGCGTTCATAAACGTCGTGGAGATGGCCAGATGTTAAAAGATGCTAAACATTATTTATGTTATTATTTAACATTTATTTTTTTTATTAAAAATGGACACGTCAGATGAGCTAGATAAAGAGGATATCATGTGATATGCTTTTATGATTTCAATATGTTCATCATCTGTGTGTTATAGAACTGGGATTTGCCATATGTTCCATCAGTTAAGGAACTTAACTCTGCCGTATTAAAAAGCAGACAATAGGAAGGAGTACTGGGGGCGCAGCAACAATGTGTGTGCTCATGCGTTAAAGACGCTGTGAAATTCCACCAGTCAGTGATTCCTCTCAGGCCCACTACCACTGAGAGGAACCTGTGGCTTCTCATAATGTCAAACAGTTCCCCCGATTTGTTAAAAAACAAGAAAGAAATGGGCCTCTCTCTCTCTCTCTCTCTCTCTCTCTGTGTCAGTCATATTTCAGATCTGCGTGCCAAAGCCTCTGACCCTGTTCACGCCCCAAATGGCACCCTATTCCCTATATTGTGCACTTCTTTTGATCATAGCTCGGTAGGTCGCGCACTACACAGAGAATAAGGTGCCATTTGGGATGCTCACAATGAGAAATAAGCTGTCAAGAATTACTGAGGAGGCCGGGGCCATGTGCAAAGGTGTTTAATGTCCCTCTCATGCGGCGGGCCTTACTACATGGTTCCACTTTAACGCGCATACTAAGCCTCTCTGCTGATTTATGGCCCAGGACCCCATTCTTTGATTCCACACTACATTGATTTTGGAGAGGGGAAATAATGGTTTGCAATGTTAGACACTGAAAGAAAGTGGAGAGAGGGGGGGGCGGACGGTAGGAGGAAATAGCTGAACCTGGCTGTCTTTCCTCTTCTCTTTCACCCTCTCTTTCTTTCTCTTCACAAATGGAAAGAGATCGCCTAGCAACGGGGCCCAGGCTGTGCTTGGTGTGTGTGTGTGTGTCTGCGTGCGTGCACGTACGTGTGTGTGCGATTATATACACTTAGTGTGTAGTAATCTGGCTGATGGACTGCATTACTGGAGCTATTACTCAATGAATAAAAGTTTTAATTCCGTTTGATACGCCGTCGTGATATTTCTCTGATTTAGCGCCTTGTAAAACGGACCAGGTCACCTTTCCTTATCCACATATTTCTTTGTTTTATTGTTCGTGTTATTACATTAAAGGGTATTTATCGTAGCGCAGGGGGGCCATTATTTTTTATTTAAATTTTTTTATACAAATGATGCCGGTTCAGAGTCCCAGACCTACATCTTGATGGCTGGGGGGTTACGTAATGGCTCAACTCATTGTTAATTTATAGAGGAAAATTGGAAAAGGCCCGACGGATCCGCTCTGGAGTAAAACAAAAAAATGTTAAATGGGAAAGGAGGGGAAATTGTGATTGACGCCGCCATTGGTGAAAAACGGCATCCACGGCCTATAGGCCTGCAGTCTATTGCATCCTCATTAGCATAATATGTGGTTATTATATAACCATGTTGTGATGGAGGGATGAGATGAGGGATGACAAAGAGCAATGTCCATGGGAATGGACATGAAAGAGGGGGTGAAGCGCTTGAAGTTTCATCGTCCGCACGGATGAGTAAAGAGCTCGTTCTATCTCTTTATCTCTGTTTCTCTCTCTCTCCAGCTCTTTGTGATTAAAGTTAATATCTCCCCATGAATCCCTTTAGAACACCCCCCCCCCTCGTCATTAGATAGGAGTGATTTACGAAGTGAGAGAGAAAGAGTGTGTGTGTATCTGCTGTTGAGGGATTGAGGAGTGAGTTTGGAGTGTTATCTAGCTAGGTGTTCAGACGGCTCTGTGATCGCTCCTTCCACTGATCTAGGAGGGCTAAAGAGAGGTACTGACTGACACTTCTGAAGGAGCACCTTCTCTCTCTCTCTCTCTCTGTAATTCTCCCCCCTTTTGTCTCTCGTTCTCATTATTTCTCTCCCCCTTCCTCTTCTCCTATATAACAGCTCCGGTCCGTCCAGGGCCTCCAGAACTCACGTTAACAACACATACACTACATACCCATCAGCCAATCGATCGATTTTATTTTGTCATCACAGCTATGCTCCAGATAAGACTTGGAGGAGGAGGCTTCTATTGTATATTGTTGCAGGCGGCTGTTGCAGGCGGTGCGCAGGAAATGGTGCCAAACAGTTAAGCTATACTCATCCATTTGGGATAAGAAGAAGGCCCCTCAATGGGTCTTGCTGCTTCCAGAATATTCTTTGTGATTGCCTGGCACGTACCACAGGGAGCCTGCTACAGATTGGACTGTTTGGCTGGGAGCCGGAGAGGAGCAGGGAAGGTTGGCCGGAGGAGAGTTTCTGACAAATAAACGGTACGCCGTCGATGGTATGCTAATTCCCCCGTCTGCCTGTGTGTGTGAGAAGACTTGTGTTTGGTGCGTAAATATGAATTAGATTGGATGCGTCCCAAATTGCACCCTATTCCCCATAATATTCATTCTTATTGTCCCAGCTCAAAAGTAGTGCACTTTAAAAAAAATAGGGAATAGGGTGCTATTTGAGAGGCAGACGCGGATGGAGATTTAGATGCGTTCGTTACAGCGAGGAGAAGCTAGTGTGTAGGAAAGAGGAAAGATCATTGAGGGAATTTATTGAATTAACCTATTATTTATTTTCAGATTGTTTCTCTGAAATTCTTCCTCTTCAGGAATGATAAGGATGTATTCCAAATCCTTCCAGAACAACAACAATAGGCTGTACTTTTCTGGCATTAATTTAGGCCTAAATCCTTTAATAAATATACACATTTCAAAAAATATATTTAAATGCAGGAAAAATGTAATAGATATTGTAATTTAAATTAAAAATTATAAAGTAGGAATATATACCATTTAAATGATAAAGAATAAGGTTTAGTATAAATAGAAAATCCAGAATTGTTTTAAGTGGTCAATTTTTTTTATTGGCTATAAAAAATAAAAGATTTATGATTCTTCCAAAAATCAAATACTAATGAATTAATAATGATTAAAATAATAATTTGACAAATAACAGCACCATATATAGTTATATTTCTATTATCATCTTATACAACCTCCCGTAAATAAAATAACATGAGCATGTACTAATTTCGGGCTGACGAGTGTGAAGGGGAAACAAAGGTCATTTTCCAAGGGAAACAAAGGTCATCATGGGGTCAAACACAGGAAATTATCCTGGTGATGGAGTAGCCTGGCCCTATGGACACACACACACACACACACACACACACACTGCTGGGTCATAAATCCTCATATGAATAATACAGGGACTACCCCAGCCACTGCATTTCCCCACAGTACCATTACAGAGGAAAGGATGTTATATACAGTCTCTTTGTGAAGGCGTCTGATTTTCTCCTCTTGTTTTCTATTGTTATCGAATTGAGATGATAGTTATTTTCCACTCCAGTTGAGAAGGACCCCTAGGCAGGTGTGTGTGTGTGTGTGTGTGTGTGTGTGTGTGTGTGTGTGTGTGTGTGCGCGTGCGTGCGTGCGTGCGTTTGTTAGAGTTCTCCCTCTCCTGATGGAGCCAGACAGAGGTTGTGGCTGTGTCCCGGGCTGTTCTGGTCCGGGGGGACGGTGACAGAGTGACCATCCTTACCGTAGCGTGGCTTAGCCGCTGACTGAGCCCAGATAGAATAACAGTAGTTTCAATTGAGGTGACGGTGATAAGCAGGGCCCATACATCACGGCGGAGAGGTAGCACCACAGGCTATCCCACGGGGGGACAGGAAAAAGACCACGGCACATCTATTCACACAATGCCCATGGTGTCCTATTCTCAGAGTGCTGATCTAGCACCAGGTCGCCTCTGTCAGTATAATTGCATTCATTATGATCTAAATCAAATCAAATCAAATGTATTTATATAGCCCTTCGTACATCAGCTGATATCTCAAAGTGCTGTACAGAAACCCAGCCTAAAACCCCAAACAGCAAGCAATGCAGGTGTAGAAGCACGGTGGCTAGGAAAAACTCTAAAAGGCCAAACTGATCCTAGATCAGCACTCCTATTCTGAGAGGCTTTGTGAATTGGGGCCCTGATCTCCTGAGCTCAGATATTATAACTGGAAAGCGTGAGGAAGCCAACGTTAACGTGTCTTAGTGAGACTAAACAAAACTAAATTAGCTATTAATGTGGTCTACCTGAATTGACAAGGCTAACTCTAAGCTAATCGCTAGGTTGTATGACTTGGCTGTGTAGACTCTCACACCTGGGAGTTAAATGGGTATGTATTAAATAAGCATGTCTTTGTCCTTTCAATGTCTCGTCTAGCTGGTGGTTATTGGAGTTGACTAAATAAATCCTTGTCGGCAGAATTGTCCCCTGTTGGCCTGGTAATGTGTGGTAACTCGATTACCCGGTAGCCATATTACCCTTGACTCTACCTCAACGTTACAAGAGCACACAACACACACACACAACACACAGTAGCTAGCTCCATCTCTCCACGGCAGCACCTGCCAGGCCTCTCTCCTCTCTCGTCTCTCTCTCTCTCTCCTCTCTCCCTCTCCCTCTCTCCTCTCCCCTCTCCCCTCTCCCCTCTCCCCTCTCTCCTCTCCCCTCTCTCCTCTCCCCTCTCTCCTCTCTCCTCTCCCCTCTCTCCTCTCTCCTCTCCCCTCTCTCCTCTCCCCTCTCCCCTCTCTTCTCTCCATCTCCAGCGAGGGGGAAAGAGGAAATAAAGCCTCCATTCAACGGCTCATAGACCGAGACGCCCACATGTATAATAGAACAGTCCAATCGTAAAGCTTCAGATTCATACACTCTCTGTGTGTGTTGTGTTCTGTGTGTGTGTGCGTGTGCATGTGCGTGTGTGTGACTGAAGAGGGGAGCGAGAAGGGTAAATCTAATATATGAGCCAGTGCCTCTGCAATCCACCAGATATTGTACTAGACAAACAGCTACTGAAGGATCATTTAGTAATAATGAATAAATGACTTAGTTCTGCTCCACATAACGGCCCATTAGGTTTGTTCCGAAAGGAGTCGAGGTGCTGATTAAATAGATGTATAAGAGCGTTTATCCTGTGTACTGGACTTACAGTGTTGCTTTGTTTTATTTCAGTCTGGAATCTCTTCTTCAGAGAACCTATTTTGTACGCTGCACGACACTTACGATTTGTACTTGTGTGTTATTTAAATGTCTCTGATAACAGTCAAGGAGGCGGTTTAAGGTAATGTTCCCTTTGTCAAACTACATAGTTGTTCATCTGTAGTGAGGCAAGGCTGGGAGATGTGATGGAGGACACTTGGCCAGAGATATGGACCAGCAGCAGCCACGTCCACCAGCCCAGACACTGTGTGGAGGGAGCACACACACTCCATCTATGAGGAAGATTGATGTGTGTGTGTTTAGGGGCGTTGTATTGATATTTTGTGTAGGTGTATGTGCGTGTGTGCTGTACATGTGTTCGGGTGATACATTGCTCATGTTTGTGTGTGTGTGTGTGTGTGTGTGTGTGTGTGTGTGTGTGCATTGACGTCCGTCAGCTTGTGTGTGTGTGTGTGTGTGTTTCTCTGTGTGTGCCCACTCCCGTCTCCTTGCATTGGAATCTATCCCCGTTGTGAGCCAGAGCCACCACTATGCCACTAGGCCCAGAGGGGATGTAGCTAGGAGGAGACCCTAACCAGTCTCCCTCTCCCTCCCACACAGAAAGACCCAGCTCTTCTATTGTTTCCGCCCGGCTCGGCAATCCCTCCCCAGGATCAAGCATCACACACACACACAAAACACACGCACGCTCCTACACACACACACACACACAGGATCAGGGCTCACGCACGCCACTCACACACACATGCACACTCTCGGAGGCTAGCTGGCTTTCCCGTTGATCATTTGAGGAGAACCTCTCCCCCCTCCAACTCCCCCTAGTCTCTTTTCATTGCCTGCTTCACTGCAGCCCTGCCTAACAAATGCTTTACCAGACCTCTCTCTCTTAGCTATATGACCCTAGGGCAAAAGGGAAGGAGAGAGGGGGATGAGGAGATGGGAGGGAGGGACAGCCAACCAACCATCCACTCACCCACCTCTTTTGTTTGGGGGTTAGAGGCACAGCAAGGTTGCGACCTTTTAAGACGAGGGGCTGGGGCTCGGGTTACAGGAGCACAGCCTGGGCTAGATGCAGGGAGGGAAGATGTCTGTCTGTCCCTGCTCAGCCACATGTGTTCGGCAATCAACTGAACAATGTCATCAGCACTAACACTGCCATTACCACATCTAACCACATGTGTCATCAGCCCCCACAGGGAGGAGACAGGTTTAAGGTTTAAACACACACACACACACACACACACACACACACACAGAAGAGCCCAATCCCCAGAGAAGGGTAGAGAAAGAGGCAGGGATGGCTGGATATAGAGAGAGATTTATCACTGGTAGTTTGGCATTGAGCTGCTCTGGTTTTAATGTGGGGTAATCAGCACCCGTCCGTCCGTGTTTCCACATGCTGGTCCAGTTGTCACGGGGGAGCAGTGTACTGAGAGGGAGCGAGGGGGTCGGCAACATACAGTCTACAGGAACAGTTGTCTGTATCCTTATTGTTTACACAGTCTACACTCAGCTGCACAAGGGTGGGTGGTAGCCACATGTGTGATGTGCACCACTGTATGAACCACATGCTGGTGATCACCACTAGTGAGAACCACATCTCAGTCTCTTAGCTACCCATAGCAGTATATACTATGTACTGAACCATTGCCCTTGGTGAACCACATCTGTGATCACCACTACCCATAAGCACCACTGGCACCACTGTACTGAACCACATGACTGGTGATCACCACTACCCATAGCACCACTGTACTGAACCACATGTGGTGATCACCACTACCCCACCACTTTGAACCACATTACTGGTGATCACCACTCCCCATAGCACCACTGTACTGAACCACATTACTGGTGATCATTACTGGTGATCACCACTACCCATAGCACCACTGTACTGAACCACATTACTGATCACCACTACCCGTAGCACCACTGTACTGTGATCACCACTGTACCACCACTACCCATAGCACCACTGTACTGAACCACATGACTGGTGATCACCACTACCCATAGCACCACTGAACTGAACCACATGACTGGTGATCACCACTCCCCATAGCACCACTGTACTGAACCACATTACTGGTGATCACCACTACCCATAGCACCACTGTACTGAACCACATTACTGGTGATCACCACTACCCATAGCACCACTGTACTGAACCACATGACTGGTGATCACCACTATAGCACCACTGTACTGAACCACATACTGGTGATCACCACTACCCATAGCACCACTGTACTGAACCACATTACTGGTGATCACCACTACCCATAGCACCACTGTACTGAACCACATGACTGGTGATCACCACTACCCATAGCACCACTGTACTGAACCACATGACTGGTGATCACCACTACCCATAGCACCACTGTACTGAACCACATTACTGGTGATCACCACTACCCATAGCACCACTGTACTGAACCACATTACTGGTGATCACCACTACCCATAGCACCACTGTACTGAACCACATTACTGGTGATCACCACTACCCATAGACTGGTGATCACCACTACCCATAGCACCACTGTACTGAACCACATTACTGGTGATCACCACTACCCATAGCACCACTGTACTGAACCACATGACTGGTGATCACCACCCATAGCACCACTAGCACCACATGACTGGTGATCTGACCACTGTACTGAACCACATGACTGGTGATCACCACTACCCACTACAGCACCACTGTGTACTGAACCACATGACTGGTGATCACGACTACCCATAGCACCACTGTACTGAACCACATGACTGGTGATCACCACTACCCATAGCACCACTGTACTGAACCACATGACTGGTGATCACCACTACCCATAGCACCACTGTACTGAACCACATGACTGGTGATCACCACTACCCATAGCACCACTGTACTGAACCACATCACCTGCCCATGACTGGTGATCACCACTACCCATAGCACCACTGTACTGAACCACATGACTGGTGATCACCACTACCCATAGCACCACTGTACTGAACCACATTACTGGTGATCACCACTACCCATAGCACCACTGTACTGAACCACATGACTGGTGATCACCACTACCCATAGCACCACTGTACTGAACCATCATGACTGGTGATCACCACTGGTGACCCATAGCACCACTGTACTGAACCACATGACTGGTGATCACCACTACCCATAGCACCACTGTACTGAACCACATTACTGGTGATCACCACTACCCATAGCACCACTGTACTGAACCACATTACTGGTGATCACCCTCTCCTCTCCCATGCCCTTTTGTCTTCAACAGTAAGTCCCTCATTAAGTAATATCCGCCTCTCACACACACACACCGCGTGTCTCTCCACTAAAGGGTTAAGAAAAGGAGCTGTGTTTGTTGACTGTGTAAAGCCTGTAAGGTACAGCTGCTCTGACATTTAGCCTGCTGCTCGTTGTTTGTTTGTTTATCCGTCTCAACACAAAGCTGTATACTAATCAGCCCTCATAGCGACAGATACAGTACACTTACTTGGCAACACATTTCTGTTGTTATTTATTTTTGTCTCCATTTCTTGGTCTGTCTCTCTCTCGGTTTTAGGCTCATTCTCGGTCTCTCTCTCTCTCTCTCTCTCTTCTCTCTTTATCTCTCTTTCTCTCTCATCTCTCCTCTCTCTCGATTTTAGGCTCATTCTCGGTCTCTCTCTCTCTCCCCCTCTCTTTTCTCTCTCTTACCTCTCTCTCTCTCTTTTACCTCTCTCTCTCTCTCTCTCTGTTATCTACCCTTAAAAAACGACAGAGAAATGTCCATTTTAATTAAAGAAGTGTTATAAAAGATACAGTGTTATAAATCAGGGTCTCTGTTGTGTTGGAAGTGCAGACACACGGACCAGTTGTTTCTCTTCACCCTATTCTATCTAAATACAACTTCAGCATGAACGTCAGGCCCTCCATTTATGGACATATGTCATTTCTGCAATTCATTTACATGTATGACAGCTAAGACAGGATATATATATATATATATATAATGTTGCTGTAGATATAATAACTTTGTGTGTGTAGCATTTATTTTTATTTTTATTTTACCTTTATTTAACCAGGCAAGTCAGTTAAGAACAAATTCTTATTTTCAATGACGGCCTAGGAACAGTGGGTTAACTGCCTGTTCAGGGGCAGAACGACAGATTTGTACCTTGTCAGCTCGGGGGTTTGAACTCGCAACCTTCCGGTTACTAGTCCAACGCTATAACCACTAGGCTAAAAAAGGATGGATAAAAAACAGAGAAAGAGAGTTACAGAGCAATGTGCCCTCCTAGATATGGTAGAGATCTATCACAATGCCCAGAGCATGTGTTCTTTTGCAGCTATGGTACACACACACACACGCTCACACATACAGACGTAGGCACACACGCCCACATTAACACCGGTCCCCCCCCCGAACGCAGACACACACACGCACGCACGCACGCACGCAAACACACACACACACACACACACACACACACACACACACACACACACACACCCTGTCCCATCATTGACATTCCAGTCTCTACCCACTAGCCCCTCTCCCAACACAGTAGACTCCTTCTCCTCCTCCCCCTCTCCTATAAAAGCCCAGTCAGACAAACGCCTCTCCCATGCCTTCTCTTTTCTCTCTCTCTCTCTCTCTCTCTTTTCTTTTCACTCAGCTCCTTAATTACCTTGGGTGTAATTAGCCACAAGATCAACCAATTATTTGTATTTAAGTAGCTACTAATTCACAACTTTGTTCCTAATAGGTCATTAAAGAGAATGTTAAAGTAAATATACTGTTTAATGTATAATTGCCTCTTTAAGAAGATAAATAACAACTTTTCCCTGAGTTTGATTTCTAAATAAGCATTTATTTGAGTAAAAATAAATGAGTAGATGTGTTTTTATAGAAGTTGATACAATTAATGGTGGCTACCTTGTGCCATTACATAATTATCCTGTTAATTCTGCATTTAAAAGTTCAGGTTTTAATTCCTTTCGTTGATTACACTTGATAAATCGCCAGGGAACACTTGTGAATTAACCACTCTCAGATGACAAGTAATTAGTGGCTAATCAGGCAACTCCCAGTAATCAACTGAAAGAGAAACAACATATTTAATAGTCATTTAATTGGTGGTGTTCAGAACGGCTGTAGATGATTCAAGGTTCAAGGAAGTGATCACCAGAAAGTGGACAATAATGTTTCCATTCTAATCTATATCATTTTATTCCATTTTAGTATTTTCTAAAGAAGTGATTTGGGCTGTAATGTGGTTTTGTCTTAATGACAGTTGTAGCCTTATGTCATGGGTTTGTGTCATCGTAGCCTTATGTAGTGGGTTTTTGTCATCGTAGCCTTCTGTAGTGGGTTTGTGTCATCGTAGCCTTATGTAGTGGCTTTGTGTCATCGTAGCCTTATGTAGTGGCTTTGTGTCATCGTAGCCTTATGTAGTGGCTTTGTGTCATCGTAGCCTTATGTAGTGGGTTTTTGTCATCGTTAGCCTTATGTAGTGGGTTTTTGTCATCGTAGCCTTCTGTAGTGGGTTTGTGTCATCGTAGCCTTATGTAGTGAGTGGCTTTGTGTCATCGTAGCCTTATGTAGTGGCTTTGTGTCATCGTAGCATTATGTAGTGGCTTTGTGTCATCGTAGCCTTATGTAGTGGCTTTGTGTCATCGTAGCCTTATGTAGTGGCTTTGTGTGATCGTAGCCTTATGTAGTGGCTTTGTGTGATCGTAGCCTTATGTAGTGGCTTTGTGTGATCGTAGCCTTATGTAGTGGCTTTGTGTCATCGTAGCCTTATGTAGTGGCTTTGTGTCATCGTAGCCTTCTGTAGTGGGTTTGTGTCATCGTAGCATTATGTAGTGGGTTTGTGTCATCGTAGCCTTATGTAGTGGGTTTGTGTCATCGTAGCCTTATGTAGTGGGTTTGTGCCATCGTAGCATTATGTAGTGGGTTTGTGTCATCGTAGCCTTATGTAGTGGGTTTGTGTCATCGTAGCCTTATGTAGTGGGCTTGTCATCGTAGCCTTATGTAGTTGGTTTGTGTCATCGTAGCCTTATGTAGTGGGCTTGTGTCATCGTAGCCTTATGTAGTGGGCTTGTGTCATCGTAGCCTTATGTTGTGGGTTTGTGTCATCGTAAACTTCTGTAGTGGGCTTGTGTCATCGTAGCCTTATGTAGTGGGCTTGTGTCATCGTAGCCTTCTGTAGTGGGCTTGTGTCATCGTAGCCTTATGTAGTGGGCTTGTGTCATCGTAGCCTTATGTAGTGGGCTTGTGTCATCGTAGCCTCCAGGTCACCAGTCAGAACTTGAAGTGTCTCGCTGATGAAGCACTAGTTATGACTGGTTGGTTGTCAGACTGTGTGTCACTTACAGTGTGTGATGGATGAGTGCATGGAGAGTACACACACACACACACACACACACACACACACACACACACACTGGGTTATGAGTTGAATTGCACAATGTAGGACAGTAAAGGGCAGAGGCTGGGGTCTATGACAGCCTATATGTACCTACCACTAGCACTGACTGTAGCCCAGTACCCATTGTGCTGTGGCTATAGGGCGACACCAGCTCTAACTATAGCTTATTGTTAAGGCAGATTCCTCTATATAGACTCCAAGTCCATTCATCCTATTATAATGAATACTACCGTCCAGCATTAGATAATACTGACCCCTATAACCTCATAACAACTCACATCTACTCTAGTCACTGCCAAGCTTCTTACAGAGAAGTAACACAGTGATTCAAGATATTCCTTGAGGGGGAAATGACAGACTGTGTCTTCTTACTGCTTTATACGAGTGGATCATTCAATGTCCTTGCAGCGTAGACAAAGACAACAGATGTGTGGATACGCTGAGCTTCCTCATCTGGTCTCAAAACAGCGTAAACGATACAATCAAACACAATCAAATTCCCATCAAAAAATACTTGTTCGGATGAATCAGTCTTTTCAGCTTCTCAGCTTGCCAGGTTTACAGCATGGCTGAACGCTCGTTGGGCAGAATTGTCTTTATCCCTTTGCCGTCTGTGTTGGCTGGGAATTGGCTCTGGGATGTGTCCCAAATGGCACCCTATTCTCTATGTAGAGCTCTAGATCCCCAGGGCTGTGGTCAACAATAGTGCACTATATAGGGAATACCTCTTATTTGATATAGTCTGTCTTTTACTCCCACCATTATACACTATATGACTTTAACTGCTGCCATGTTAAAAAGTGGCAAAAATAACTGGGGCCTTTTTAAACTCTGTGTTTGATGGTCCCCGAGTGGAGATGGGTGAGTGGAGTGGTAGAGAACCAGTGGAAAATTCATTAGTAGCAGATTTAAGATGAATGAAGTGTGTGTGTGTGTGTGTGTGTGTGTGTGTGTGTGTGTGTGCGCGTGCGTGAGTGTGTGTTTAAGTGTGTGTGCTTCATCTCCACGTGAACACTTATTCCGTTACACCACTAATGGCAGCAATATAAGCGTGCCATAAAGATGTAGAATTGGAAATGAATTCCGGTGCCAGCTAGCTTGTCTGTTTTAATGTGATTCTATGGCTAAGACAGAGCTGGAGGTTGTTTCCTATCCACCTCTGAGGATTTGGACTGACGCATGTCCTACAGACTGGATGTCACAACATCCCATGCTGACATGTCAAAAAACATATAACATAAATGGACATATATGGAGGTGAAGCGTATATGGAGGTGAAGCGTATATGGAGGTGAAGCGTATATGGAGGTGAAGCGTATATGGAGGTGAAGCGTATGTGGAGGTGAAGCTGTGGAGGTGAAGCTGTGGAGGTGAA